>NC_056528.1:47585286-47614807 GCF_019175285.1 Sceloporus undulatus | reverse complement strand
TCTGTCCTTCCCTGGCTGAAGGTAGGCTTGGGAGACATAGAGGTCCTGCTCCTCTATGTCTCCCAAGCCTGAAATCTCTGCTGGGGAAGGCTGGGCTACTGAGTCATAGGCTGTGATGGAGCTGGCAGAACAGAGCTAGAGCCTGGATCTACTGACTCTGCTGGAGTTGGCATCACATAGCTAGGGCCTGGCTCAGCTTCCTCCTCTGAGTCTTCAGCCTGGCTGGCCATGAAATCCAGGGGCTGGCCTGAAGACAAAGTGCCCTCCCTCCATAACTGTCATCTTTCGGCCGTTGAGGGAGAGAGCAGGCCGGCCCAGCGTCATCAGGGGCTGGCCTGAAGACTGAGCGCCCTGCCTCCATAACTGTCATCTTTCGGTCCCCCGTTGAGGGAGAGAGCAGGCGGCCGCCGTCATCAGGGGCTGGCCTGAAGACAGATGCCCTCCCTCCATAACTGTCATCTTTCTGGCCGGTGAGGGAGAGAGCAGGCCGGCCCAGCGTCATCAGGGGACTGGCCTGAAGACAGAGTGCCCTCCCTCCATAACTGTCATCTTTGGCCGTTGAGGGAGAGAGCAGCCGGCCCAGCGTCATCAGGGCTGGCCTGAAGACAGAGTGCACTCCCTCCATAACTGTCATCTTCGCCGTTGAGGAGAGAGCAGGCCGGGCCCAGCGTCCATCAGGGGCTGGCCTGAAGATACAGTGTATCTTAATTGTAGATTTTTCTTGTATTGTTATATAATTTTCTTGTACACCGCTATGATCTATTGGAATAGCGGTTTATAAATAAAAATATTATTATTATTATTATTATTATTATTATTATTATTACCAAGGCGTAGTTTGTTCTTTCCAAAGAGTTGTTTCCAAGACGGGATTTGTAGCTAATGGCAACGTTGACCACGCTGCCGACTCCAGGTGACTTCAGATCCATTCTTTGTGTTCCCAATCCAGCTCCGCAATGCATATCAATGCTGTGGGTGAAATTATGCTTCGTGACACAAATAACGAAAAAGAACAAATTTATGCAAGTTGCTATTATGTCTTATTACAGACTTTACATTAGGATTGATTACTTATGTGCACTTTCCTACTTTTGGACATTTCCCTAGCAAATTGTTCAGAATTAACCGAGTCATTTGGAACATTGTTCCCAATTCCATGCATTGTACTTAATCTAGATAAACTTATGATTTTAGTTTGTTGTTGTGTGCCTTCAAATTGTTTCCACCTTATGGGAACCTTAAGGTTTTCTCATAGGGTTTTCTTGGTAAGATTTACACAGAGGGGGTTTGCCATTGCCTTCCCTTGAGGCTGAGAGAGTGTGACTTGCCCAGATGATTGAACTGGCAATTGAACCCTGGTCTTCAGAGTCATCCTCTAACACTCAAACCACTAAGCCATACTGGTCATTTAAGGTTATAAATCCTGTCTTAGGTTCAGCATCTCCCATAGTTACAGTAACAGGCTAAAAGATGGTGAATTCATTTTCTCATTGACAATGGAGTCGCCAAGTATGGAAAATGAGATGTAGGCAGAAATGTTGAAAGAAAAAGCTTAGCCTGGGAAAGAATCCCATAACACTCCCCAAATACCTGGAAGACTATCACAGGTTGTTCCTTGCTTATGGTGCAACTACATTGTAGAAATAATGCAGCTCGACACCGCTTTAACTTCTGCGGCTCCGTTGTACAGACCCCTGGGATTTGTAGCTTAGTGAGGCACCAGCACTCTTTGGCAGAGAAGGCAAAAGGCCTTATATAATATCACAAATCCCAGGATTCCATAGGCTGAAGGCACAGCACTTTAAGTGATGTCAAACTCCATTGTTTCTGTAGTATAGATGCACCCTTCGTCTGTGCTTTACTAGGCTATACAAAGTATATCATCTCCCAAACAGATTCAGCACCTCTTCCTTCAAAATTGGGTCTAAAACCTGAGCCATTACAAGATGAAGACTGAAGACCCAAAGAGAAGATAGGTGCAAGAGTAAGACTTTACACACTTTGTTGTTTGCTGGGATTCATAGCTATTGGTTTCTCTTCATTTCTGGAAACTAAGAAGGTGGCTGCAACTTGGAACTCTGTGCATCCATTGCTGCAGATACTCTACAAAGTCCTTTCAAGTCTCTTCTCTAAGAGCCCCAATGAACTGGGAACCTTGTTCTGGCTATTGTCATTTTAGTTGCAGCAAGAAACTTCAGCCATGCTTCTCTTTTTCCTTGTCTTCACCAAATACTCTCAAGAGAATGACACTTGATGGAAACTGCAGACCAGACCTCCTTTAGCTTGGAGTCATCACTACTGAATTTGTCAGATCTTACTTTTGAGTTGCTAGGATTGTGCTGCAGTCTATTTCTTTGTTAGCTATTAACTCTGTTATTCTTGGTATTTTGGCTGCATGTTACCTATGAGGAGTTTTCCAGAATTCTTATTGCAGGAATGCAAGCCACAATAGAATTCCCCATTGCTCTTATTAGGATCCTGTGTAACCTCCAGGCTATGTTTCAGATTGATTTTAAGAGGCCCCTTGTTCCATTTATGTCTGCCTATGACCTTGCCCTTGCTTCTGGATATCAGAGACCTGCTCCCTCTCCCCTGCCTTCACATCTATGGGAGCCCTTGTAATGCAGTTGTGAGGCCTGGGGTTGTTTCATCCTTTCATGCCAGGGATCTTCATTCAGAGCATGTATGTGCATATGCAGACACCACCAGCATGCATCATTCATTTTTATAAGGTGGAGAGTCAGCAGCGGTGGGTATTTTGTGCCAGGTGAGGTTGGCAGAGAGGGACAACTTTGCCACTTTAGTAGCTAAAACAGAGGTAGGAATTCAGTCGACTATGAGGAAACCTTAGAGGCCCCGTTGACATCTTTGTCCTGCATCCCAAGTTCTTTTATAGTCCATCTTTGGGGGAAATTCAGCTAGGTTTATGGGCCAGAAATAAACTCCAGAGGGCCCATTTTGGCCTGTAAATCTGGTCCCACAAAATTTGGAAACCTCATCTAAAAGTGCCCAGAAATGGCCTTCAGTCATACACACACACACACACACACACACACATACACACACACACACACACACGAAATCACTTCTGGTATGGGTGTCATACTAATATGCCCATTTGAGTATAGCTTGTGAGACTAAAGGCTAATGTCCATCTAGATCCAAAAGTGGGAGTAAAACTGCTTAGTAGAGCTAATGGGAAGTGCAAGATGGTGGTGACGTCAGTCACCAACTTCTCCATTCCTTCTAATCATGCTTTAGTGTCATCTAATGCCATCTCTCCTTTCGGAACTCAGAACATCAATGGCAGCAAAGAGCTGATTCTGTTCCCAGCATCTCAGCAGGGAATAAGGGTGGTCTTGTGCCAGCAAAGCAACCGTCTCGCCTCCTGTTTTGTATATCAGACCTATTCACTATTTCTGTGACATGGCAAGGATTCCTCTTTATGCCAAGGACCCGCCTTTCCAACATCATAAGATTCCACATCCTGGTCTCAGATTTTGACCCTATAATCTCCAGCAATGATATGCCACTGAATGGCAACCCTAATTGATGGCCCAAGGCTATCGTCTCAATGAACCATCATTTGGTATGGATGTATTTTGGAAATGAGTGTTCCAGTGATTACCTTTGTGCTGCTTCGGTGTAGTAGCTAATGGATGTTACCACTTCCAGATTAATAACCACATAGTTGCAGCTTTTCTGCTTAACGTAAAAAGGGGAGCCACTGTATTTAGCAGCCATTAAATCCACAAAGAAAGTGTGCGCGCATAATCATTCCTTTCCCATATCTAGTCCCCTGCTTCACGCAGATCAAAAGGGGCTGCAAAGCAAATCAAGGCTTGTTGTCGTCAAATACGGGCAGCAGGTACTTTCTTCCTGACAGATTTAACATTTTGCATATCTTAACATGCCGTGCATAATGCCTGTTCTTTCTGTTTAACCAGCACAACATTTTTATACTCCGTCTATTAACTTGGTATGTGGCCGTAAATCTCCACCTACGGACTATCCATTAGGGAGTGGGATCAAAGCGAGCTATTTAATGTAGTCCATTGTGCATTCTCATGGTAATCTCCGCCATAGTGAGATTTATGCAACTCAGTTGGGTTTATGGAAGCAAACATCAAAGAATCAGTTAAACACATGCACGGATGTACACATCCCAAATGCAAAGAAGCCCATTGAGTGCCCACCATGGGAGCCATCGCTTGCAATACCTGGTAGATGCTCCACCTCTTCCAAAGTTGGGAATTGTTCTTTCTTCTTTAAACAAGAGGGTAGCCTTTGTTGTTCATTTCCTCTTGGTTTAAAAACCCATATAAATAAAGAAAAGAGAAGGAAATGCCAGTGAATGCCATCAAGGATGTGTCAAACCAAACATGTGTTTAGCAGATGGACAGTGCAATTGTAGCCATGGCCATTCAGGGGGGGAAAGTCCCATTGTTTTCAATAAGGTTTACTCATAAAGAAGTGGGATGTAGAGAGATCTTGTAGCACCTTTGAAACTAACTGAAAGAAAGAAGTTGGCAGCATGAGCTTTCCTAAATTTAAGTCTACATCCTCAAATGTATTTGGTGTCCTTCCTCAAATGCTTCATGAAGAAGCGACAAGAGAGGACTAAATCTTCTGTCCAGAAGAAGATACAACTTTCAGCAGCATTCCTGATGCCCACACATGCCAAAAAAGGGGACATTTGAAATTCCCTATGTATCACCAAGACAGTTGTCAAGAGCTGAAAAACTGAAGCTACAGAGTTTGGCAGAGTCTAAAAGGTTTTTCCAAGATAGCTTATGATATACATATATGCAAATACAGGTATTTGTTTTTGTTTGCTTTTTAAAATCCAAAGTCTCAAGCATTTCGGATAAGGGAAACTCAACCAGTATGCCACCTTGGTCATTTATCACTGTCCGGTTCCTACTGATGCTCATTGTATCTATGTATATGACAGCTTCTTGAAGGAGTCGCTCAAGTGGCAAAGGTGGTCTCCCTCTCTTCCTCCTGCCTTCCACTTTACGGAGCGTTATCGTCTTTTCCAATTATTTCTCTCCCTCTCTCTCCGGCTCCTCAATGACAAGCCCAAACCCTGTTTGTGACACCTTGGCTGAAGGGTTAATCCTCTCCTCTCTTGGAAGGCGGCACCGTGACGGTATAATAAGATCCATATTCACAAGATATGAGCGCTTCTCAAAAAGGAGATAAAAGGTCCTGACGACAATGCGAAGCCTACCAACGATTAAATTAATATACTCAGGCACCTTTCAACTGTAGCATTTAAGGGGCTAAAATCAGCAACGTTGGATTTTTATGATGTTTTATTATTCTCCCCCTGCTTCCCCGTCCCTCCTGACTGAACTTAGGTGATTAAATCTCCAATTGAAAGTGGGGTAGGATGGAGAAAGAGTCAGCCGTTCGGATTCACTGGAGTGGATGCTCAGAAAAAGTAGACGTTTGGACCAGTTTATTCTTGCGCATCCGTCTGTGGCTAGCTAGCTGTAACGGTTGATAGGGAGGAAGAGAAGGAGGGGAGGCATTAACGTGGAAATGAAATTTCTTGCTCCAAGGAAACTTGAGTGCGCAGTCATTACTCCATGTGACCAAATAAAGTTCTGGGAACTTTAGTGCATCAACCCGCAGCAGGCCAGTTGCTGGAGAGCATGCTCAATTATTTAATGGCAGTATGTTGCCGACACCCTTGCGGTGAATTCCTAATGAAGTGTGCCACTGAGAGAAACAGGCCCCAGTGACCTCAAGGATTAAGGTGGAAGGGGAGGGAGAGGGAAGGTGGGCCATTAAACTGAAATGCCGGCTGCTGAGCCGAGCGTGTGCAGAGAAACGGAATCGGATCAAATCAAATCTAAGGCTTGGAACATTTCTTTCACCCGGCATGCCCTGAGAAAGAGGGAGTCGGCAGCAAACCTTGCTTTAATGAACAGTTGCTGGGACTTAATTGGAACCCAAATAAAATGCAGATCCTTTGGAGGAGACCTCATTTGCCTCACTCTTCTTTCCAGCATGTAAGGGAAGAGGAGGAAAATAGGAAGGGAAAAAGAAACGTTAGGTGGTTGAAGACCGCATGAAGCATTGCAATTCCTTTGTTATGGGATCCACCTGTTCTTAAGAAGTGAGAGGTTTCAGAGCTAGTAGGATTGGGTGTGATTTCTGTTGAGAGACAGACAACCAAAGAAACAGACAAGCCTGAATTCGATCAGTCTTGGCTAGAGCTTTCCCACTGAATCAGCTGTTGAATGGTATGTCAACACATAGGTTAATCTTGGGTGCAGAAATAATACCATTTTAACTGCCATGGCCCCAGCCTATGGAATCCTGGGATTTGTAGTTTTGTGAAGCACCAGCACTCTTTGGCAGAGAAGGCTAATGACCTTGTAAAGCTACAAATCCCAGGATTCCATAGGATGGAGCTACAGCACTCAATGTAGTGTCAAACTGCAGTATTTCTACAGTGTAGACGAACCTCTAATTGATTCAATGGATCTATTTTAGTTGGGGGGAAAACAATACAGTTTAGGCTCTTGCGACACTGGAACCCGGGGTTTATTTGGAAATATACAACTAGACCCCAGTAAACCAACTAAGCAAGGAAGGATATAAAACTCAGTAAGAAACTGATCTATGAGCCACTTCAATCTGTTTGTTTTTCCAGCCATGCAATGCTTATTTTGAGGGACAGTGATTCTAGAGAAGAAGATCATTGACATCATCTGCTTCCTGGCTAAAAAGATCCAAATCCTAGGCATGCCTAGAATTCAATCTATGATCGTCTAGCTGTAAAGCATACATACTTGCTTTTTGGGGGTTTTCAGGCTATGTGGCCATGTTCTAGAAGAGTTTATTCTTGACTGAGCCATTTCACAACATCCATATTCACCCAGGGGTTACTGTTTCCTGTACCAAAACCCCTGAAGCAAATGTTATTTTCTGCATAGAAAATGTTCTTCTTCTGTGCAGGGAAGTTTTTCTCTCTGCCGAAATGTGGTTTGCTACAGAGAAAATTCTTCTTTCTGCACCAAAAGGCTCAGATGTGCATGTAGTAAGTCCTGAACTGCAAAGCTTCTCACTCACCTAAGATTCCCCTCATCTGAGTTTCTGAATACTTGAGAAACTCACTTTTCATTCATTAGTCCCCCCCTCAAAATTTCTTTCATCCTAGGCTAATGTACATATATATAATGTAGGTACCAACCTGTGTGCAGTCTAACCCTGCTGCATAGCATTCTTACTGTGCTTTTGAAGAACGCCCCGTGGTTTCACAGCCATGGTTTTCAATCACGGTGCACGATGTTCACACAGATGAATAAACATGCTGGAAAAGCAAAAAAAAAAAAAAACCCGTGCTTCCTTGAAGAGCTATTTATGCTAATAGAAAGAAAGGTTTATGAATTAACTCCCTGCAATGGTAAACAAGATTAGAGTTAAGTGCTTTTTGGGGGCTGAGCAAGAAACTGTCAAAGGCTAATTGCAAAGGAGAGGAAGAAGAAAGCCCATAAATTAGAAAACTGGACTCGAGAAAGCAAGGAGGTCAGAGCCTGGATACACACACATACATATATACACACTCAAGGTGAATTCAGTAGAGACAGTAGAAAGAAATCAAAGGGCAACGATGGCGGTGGGCAATTGTCCTGAGAGATATAGAAGAGAGAGTAGGCCTAGAGTCTTTCAAGGGTAAAATAGACCATTGTATTGCACAAACGATAAAACGGAATGCGAAAGGGGGAGCTAAACTCAGCTTTCTGATAAGGGAAGTTGGAAAGCATGAAGCATGGAAAGCAGGATGTTTGGCTATTGTTTTACAAGAGTTAATATAAGATTTGGCTGAAATTGAAGTTCATCAATGGAGTGGGTCTCATGGATTGCTGTAAGAAAGGCCATCTCTCCTTTCCAAGCTCTGAACTGGAATCAAGATGAGACTCTCATCAACATTTGAGCATGATTTCAGTTATAGAATCATGGGAACTTAGAACTAGAAAAGGCCACAAAGGCCATGTAGTCTGACTCCCCCCACCATACAAGAATACACAACTACAGCACTCCTGAAAGTGGTCCTGTCCAACCACTGTTTCAAGACCTCCAAAGAAAGAGAGAACACCACCCTTTTGGGAAGTCCCTTCCACAGTTGAACAGTTGTTACAGTAAAGTAACATTATTTGGGGTTTCTTTTCTATAGTTTGAATCCATTGATTCTCATTCTAGTCTCTGGGGGAAGCAGAAAACAAGCTTGCTCCATCTTCAACTTGGCATCCCTTTAGATAGATAAAGACGTCACCTCTCAGCTATCTCTTCTCCAAGCTAAACATACCCAACTTCACTTCTCATAAGACTTCATTTCCAGCTCTTTAATAATCTTGGTCAATATTTTTCTTGAACTGTCATTCTCTGAAATGAATATAGTATTCCAAATGATGTCTGGCCAAACCGAGCGCTTAAATCCCTTGATCTAGATACTGTGTGTTTCTTTTGATGGAGCCTGGAATTGTACTCACTTTTTCAGCCTCAAGATCCAAAGAGTTCCTGTAACCTGGAGAACTCCTAGATAACAAAACCAGGTAAAAATATGAGAGTGCTTTGCCTAAAACTGTTATCCGATTATTGGACTGATCATTACCAAATGGAGCCTATGTGCTTCATTTATGGACATATGGCTACAAATCCCAGGATTCCATAGCATGGAGCCATGGCTGTTAAAGCGGCGTCAGAGTGCATTAATCCTGCAGCGTAGATGCAGCCCTAAAAGAGAAATGGTACTTCCAATGTCAGAAACACCATCACCTCAATTGTCGGGTGTTGCTCCTGCATTTGCACCGCGTTTCTCCCCTGGATTAACGGTAACTGCACCCAGCTGAGAGTTAATGGTAAACACGTTCCCATTGGGAGCTGGGTAATAGCGGGTGCATTGCTTGGTTGTTTTAAATTAGTCGCTGCTTTTGTTTACATGGTTTTTAATGTGTTTTTCTCTCCCTTTCGCTCAGCGATCCTCCGCGGTGGTAATGAGGTGATGCGCCTGCTTATGAATTTAAATTGATTCCCCCAAGAACGCTCTGGCATAAAAGTCGTGCCTCTCTTCCAGTGCATTGGGGTCTGCTCCCCCTTCATCTCTTCTTTTGCTCCACTTGGAAAACATCTGCATAGTTTTGTTTTATTTATGGGTCACAGAAAAGTAGCAAACATTTCCCCTCGCCGCCTGAAAAGCCATGCATTAAGAAGATCTCATTTTCTTCACAGATTGTATGGTCTTGAGCGGAATCAGACCACTATTCCTTTAAGAAGTGGTCTTTAGTTAACAGTCTGTGATATTGAATTGGGATCTTCACACACTGTGCAGCTATACTATGGAATCTGCTATTATTGTTATTATCTTTATGCACTGTTGTCGTTGTTGTATGATTTCAAGCTGTTTCTGATGTATGGTGACCCTCATCATGGGTTTTTCTTGGTATGTTTCTTCATAGGGAGTTTGTCATTGTCATCCTCTGAGGCTGAGACAGTGTGACTTGCCTAAGGTGACCCAGTGGGTTTATATGGCCAAAGCCTGGTTTCCAGAGTCATGGTCCAATGCTCAAACCACTACACTACGCATACAGGGCTTGACAAAGAAGGGGTGTGAAAAGTCCTATCTGAAAGGGCTTGATTTTATTTAATGGTTTACCTGTTACATTTATATCCCACCTTTCCTTCGATTACCTCAAGCCAACATACAAAGCTTTCTACCCTTCCCAGTTTAACTACACAACAACCCTGTGAGATAGGTCAGACTAAGGGAGAATGATAAGCAAGAGCACTCAGTTTTATGCTCAGGGAAACTTGGATGTCAGTCTGCCCAAGACCAGTTCAAGACTGGAACCACTGCATTACGCTGTTTCACATTGTCTGGCTTCCTTGTTGGGTCATGTGTTTGTGTATGCACCTTCATGTTGCCTGTTGACTTATGGCGATCCCACAAACTTCAAGGGTTTTCTCCCTTCTGGGAGCTGAAGTCCGAAACATCTGGAGGACCAGAGTTTGGGAAGCGCCAAAGCGTTGAAAGGACCCCAGTTACAAACAACATCCAGAAAAGTATTTTTGTGCACATAACCTCCAGTTAGCTAAGGGGGAAAAATCACCAAAAGGATTATTTCCCAAGACAGCAAAAGATCGGATGATAAAACGGAGGGCACTGGTTTTATGTAGCCTTGAGGAAAAAAAAAAGGTTACAATGCCATTTAAGCTCAGAAATTTGAGGAGAGCTGGAACGTTATGGTGACTTGGACCATCCACAAAACCAGCGATGGAGAAATTATGGAGAAGAACAAGCTGGCAGATTTTTACCTATTTCTGTTGGTGACAAATTTCTCTTCGGAAGTTACCTGGGAAAGTATCTTTTTCACGGCTGCCTTCATAAATCTGGACTTTTTAACCGAACGCAGGGGGATGCGAGGAAGCTCTGAAAGGTCTCGCTTTTGAAGTGTATTATTGCAGCCTTGCAAATAATTGGTGACAGGGTGACGTATTATTGCAAACAGAATGACAGACTCACAGCAGATACCTTTAAAGTCCTCAAAGGGTAAAGCGCAAGGCTAATTGTACTCACCAGGAGGCTCATGTTCCTTGGATTAAATTAAGAGCTGGAACAGTTTGGAGGATATGTAATGTCAGGGTTACTAAGAGAGGCTGGCAAAGGGACATCCCATCTCATAAACGCTTGACTAAGAAGTAAAAGGTTGGTATTTATTATCTTTTTTTAAAGGGAATTTAATGCATTGGATCAGACAGCTTTATAAACTACTAACAGAGCCTGTATTTTTCTCTGCCTAGGCCTCCTTATCTTTGGCTTCATTTTAATATAGCACATTGCTTGCGCCTTCCTCTGGCGCTGAGAGAATGTGGCTTGACCAAGGTCACCCAGTGGGTTTTCATGGCTGAACTCTTGTCTCCAGAGTCATGTCCAATGCTCAAAACACTGCGCCACATTGGCTCCCACTATCTAACTCCCAGCTTGCTTATCAATTGATGGAAGCAGTTAAATCTCAGTTAACTGAGAAAGTAGGTTTGATCCTGGGGTCTTCTACAGGCAAAGCACACACTGACATTTTTGTGGGTTTTTTGGGCTATGTGGCCATGTTCTAGAAAAGTTTATTCCTGATGTTTCTCCAGCATCTGTGGTTGGCATCTTCAAAGGATGCTGGCATGGAAGAGAGTGGGGTATATATATTTCCATGCCAGCATCCTCTGAAGATGCCAGCCACAGATGCTGGCGAAATGTCAGGAATAAACTCTTCTAGAACAGGGGTGCATTGCCCGAAAACCCCACAAAAAACTATGGATGCCTGCCATGGAAGCCTTCGACTTCACAAAGCATACACTCTTCAACCTTGATACCAGCCTTCTTTTAGAAATGGTTGGATGGACCTCTATAAGGCAAACACATGTGCAGAATTCAGAGGCATAGCCGCGTTGGTCTGGAATATCAGTACACAAATGGATCTTGTTTCACCTTTGACTGCAAAAGAATTTAGCTACAACTCCTTGTACAGTTTACTTTTTAATGTTTCAACTAGCATTAGCGACAACTCTTTGTATGGTTAGTCTCACATGTGCTACAATATCCCTTTACATGCGCATGCACAGGTATTTGTCCAATTGAAGAAAAGAGAGTGATTATAAAGCTCCTTCACAAAACTTGTCCAGACTTATGAATTCCCTTTGATTTTTCACGGAACGTCAAGTGGGTCCTCCAATTCTCAATGCAGCTTTGTTTGGTACCAGAGAAATGGTAGCATTTCACTGTTTTATTTTTCTCAAGGATACATTGGCAAAGAAAGAAGAGAAGGGAAAGACTCCACAAAACTGTCCAGAAGAAGTGGAATTACAGCGTTCCCCCTAAATCTCCAGCAGCGTCACCTTCTAGGTCAGGAGAAAATGGTTTAACATAAATGTGAAGTGTAAGAAAATATGGTTTGGTTTGCGTGCCGCGCTGGAGGGAGCCAGAGGGAATTTATATGCCAAGGTAGCAAAAGTGGACACTTTAGCCTTGGTTTATTTTCTCCACCTTGAAGTATTCAACCTGGATTTGAGAAAATGTTAAGAATGATGAATGAGGTGTAAATAAAAAGGCCCTTTAAAACCGCCTGCCATCAATGGATTAAGTAGAAGAGCTGTGAACTTAACAGTGGACAATATGCCGCCTCCTGGGAATGCTCTTCACTGTTACGACTGCCAGGCCACATCGATTGCTTTGGAGGAGGGAGGAATGGACCATAGTAAACCTATCATTGTTAATTGCGATGCAAAAACGGAAAAGGAATAAGCAAAGCCCTGCAGATTTTCAAGGAGAGAATTAACTCCCACCTTGCCAACACACAGTTCCTCTGTCCATTGCTCAAACGGTGTGAGAAATGCCTGTTTTATCTCTATGTGGAGGTGGAGGGAGTCCCTATTGTGGCTAAGTGGGGAATAGAGACATTTTATGATAACAGCCACTTCCAGTGAATGCCATCATTTTACTGCCATGGACCAGATATATGGTACCATCAGGGTATAGCTATGGGGGCTTCTAATGAGGGCATTGCCCTCCAAATAAGAATTCTGTCTTCGAGTGAGTTTTTCCTCCAGGCGCTTGATTTCCAGTATTGCAAAGAGTGAGACACTGAAAGCCATTCACACCCAGACTTTTTATATTTGCTGTGTTTGCATTCTCTGGATAACTCTCTTTTTTCGGGGGAGCAGGAGGATGCCAAAATGGTATTTCTCATGCTTGATAGCATAACCTCCATGTATGGAGCTAGCACATTAGTTGTGTCATGCACCACTTGGGTTGAGTGGAAACACTGTGCAACTGAACCAAGCAATTGAATGTTCTATGTGCAGCTAGGAGCAATGCACATGCTTATTATACACGCACAACACATCCATGCATGGGCCATGAACTCTTGAATATCTCAACTAACATATTTGCCATATACCCATGTTAGAAATAGGGCCCACTATTACATAAATAAGGCTATAAATGCAAGGTGAATACATAATTCTTCTTATTTTACTACATATTGTTTTATATTTCTCATCCTCTGACCTGGAATCCACGGTTTTAAAAAAATGTTTCTACTTACTACCTTAAAAAACAACAACACATATCTGTTATTAGTAGATCTCCTGTTCATTTTACCATTCTTGAAGAAGTCTCATATATTTTCATGAATCAGTTTTGATATGGGCTTACTTCTAAATAAAGATGGATAGCAGTGCACAGTTGATTCCTGATTCTATTTTTGCATTTGTGCATTCATATACTGCCAGCTGGGACTTCCATTTCTTGCATAGTGCGCATACCTGGAATCTTCCTCCCACATCACAGCTGACATTTATGGAAAGTTATCAGTATTAGTCTCTCTTCTAATAGAAGCAGACTGCTTTCAAAACCTTGATGCCAGATAGGATTAATGTTGGAGTTCGGAAGGCTTCATTATAGCTTGCTTAACTGGGGAGTCTGTCAAAGCAGTTTATGATGTTTTTCAAAAAAGGCCATTGGTGCGAGAATATTTGTTATCTATGTTAAGCCAAGTGCAGCAAGGCTGGTGCAATATGAGCTTCTGGAAGAAACAGGAGTAATTGCTCAAAATGCTCTTGGAAGGTAAAAGGAAAAGTTGCATTTATTGTTTAAGGAAATCCACCTTGAGTTAGGAAAAAAGATAAGTTCAAAAACACACTACAGAAACAATCCAGTTTGAGGGGACGTACATATGGGTGGCATGCAGCCGCCCCTTCTTTAGCCGGATCAGGGCTGTGGTAGCCTTATGCTGCGACCTCGATTTGGCCTCTGAAGGGTGCAAAAAAGAGCTGCAAAATGCTCCTAAGGATGCCATAGCTGCAGCGGCATGGCTATATGGCGCCTCTTCAGTGCTGTGTCATTTGGATGCAGCACCGGAGGTGCATCATGATGCTGCGCACCATCTAGAGTGGCGCGTGGTGTCAGGGCAACCTGGTTTCAAACTGGATTAATTCTGCAGGGTGTTTTGGACCATAGACAACAGAAATCAACCTATTCTTGATTAAAAGAATAGACGAATTATATGATGGGGGGCTTTACAACTGTGGAAGGCTATGGAGCAGCATTAGTCCCCAGGAGATGTGAGAAGGCTATACCTGCAGTGCTCACCCTGGGAATATTTCCCCCCAGATCTTCGTAGGGGCACTTTCACCATGTTATCCCCCTGACCATTTCGGGATCAGTGTTTTTGACCATAAGACACGAACAGAAGTTATTTCTGCTCCATAGCAGAAGTTATTTTTTCAACATTTTTCATTTTGAATCAACCTAATGAAATTCTTACTCATTCTCTACTTATGGAGTCTGCAAAGGGCGGTAGGCATCCAAGGTCTTACTGGTCTAAATCTCCATATCTGTGCCCTTTTTGTTGGAGAAGAGCATTCTGCCCGGGGCCATTTAGTCTTTCTCCAGCAGCACCGATCAACTGATCATCTTTGGAAGAAAGGGTTCGCCATAACCTTTGCAGATAGGGAGGTCTCCCCCTGGAAGTTCCCAGAAGTCATTTGAACTCGCTTCCCTCCGTCTTCATAATTTTGACCTTTATCGGTTAATTAGAGACTCTCTGTTGCAACAGAGTCTTCCTAGAAAGCATCTCATTATTTTGGGCAATTTGTTGCAATGCTTGGTGAAATCTAGGCCATTTCAATGAATCGTCTTCATGACAAAGCTGTTTTAATTTTCTGAAAATGGCTGAAAACAAAGCTTGGACTTACCGGTGAGTAACATTTTGCCTCCTCTAGTGCTATATCACACTGGTTCTTTTCATACAGTTTTCTAATTGCAAAAGCTGAATGTGGAAGGAAGAGGGACAAGTCAATGGCATTGTTCTTGCCTCCAAATTCCTTCCATTCCTTGACTCTGGAGGTAGTTAGAAGACAATATTGAAAGAGCTTTTCTGGTTTTGAAATGGATAGAGTACTCAAATATCTTAATGGACGGGGAAAAGAAAACACGCTGGGGCCACAAATCTAGCATCTCGGTTAAAGACAAACAATGTTCTGGGTTCTGGAAGGTGTTGAAACTTGGAGCTCATGCTATAGATCTATCTGTTTCTGTATAGCTCTCTCCAGGGGTTTAGAAAAGGGACTAAAGATGAGGAGGAGAACATGCTATTTCTGTCTCCCTTCCATTATTAGTGACCACATTAAAGAGAACGTAAAAAGGACGGGATTGTCTACATATGGAAGCCCTCCACTGAGTCTGGAATTTTGCTATTTCAGGGTTCTAGGTTGTGTAAAAAGCCTTTGGATCAGGGACAAAAACTAGTCTATGGCCCACCTTTTTTTTTTATTAGCACTAGTCTGGGAGAACCAACAAGGCCATCCTCTTCTTCTCAGTTCTTGGTCTATTTGCCATCAATAAAGGATGGCAAATAAAGTCAATACGTGCCATATGTCATCCCTTATATCATGTGAATGCTGCAGGTAAAAGACCTTCCTTTTTCCTTTCTCCACCACTGTTTCTTTCCTGAAAACAAATTAGGCAATTAGGTAGGAAACCGTGGTTCTGTATTTTAACATGTTGCATGTAACCATCCTTCCTTGCGTGCACATAAGCGATTGCCGTCCCTTACATATAATGGATTAAAGGAACAAGTTTCCTGGAATTGAGGAGATATTTAAAGCTGGTTGCATCTAGGAACAAAATATCAGCATTTTAACAACAGGTTATTCATACGCCTCCTGTGTCAGTGATAATTGTTATTAATGGCTGCACATTGTTCACCTCCGTGGAGCCGCCAAGCAAGAGAGGGAACAAAAAAGTGTAAATAAGTAAAATTAATAACTCTATTGCAAGGTATTGTACAGACAAACCAGTAATTGCAAGGTCAGATGAGCCCACCAAGATCGATCCTTAACTGGTTATCCTATAATGAAAGCATAGACCTCTGACATTCATTTATGCATAATGCTTCCCATAAAAACCTGGGATTGATTGCCTAGATGTGCATCTGCTGAACCAGAAATGATTAACATTCAAAATAATGAAATATTAAACACCAATTCCGTAATCCATAGTTGAATGAGTTGCAAGAGCTTTCTAACTACTCATTCTCTCTTTGTTGCAGCGGTTAGAGATATTAATTAAAAGTCGATAGTTCCCTTCAAGTATTTGGTTTAAAAATTCAGTTAACAGGCTACTTTGTGTTTGTATCTCCTTACTTGTGGTCTGCCAGTTTGACCCTGGATGGAATAAGTTTTCTTTCCTATCTGCTCTTCCCTGCCCCTGTCCTGATCTCTTCCTATCCATGGACAGATATCTTAAATTTTAGCTGTAGATGATCCAGAATTGTTTTCAAAGCCAGATTTGCAATATAACCTTCTCATCCCTGAATCCATCTGAATCCAGCATTGATTTTTATATGAGTTTCCCGGATGCATCTGTCAAATAAAATAAGAATGCCTGGCATCCTCTTAGTGAAACCCAGATGCATAGGTCACACTACCCAGACAGGGCAAAGTATTCAACATAATGCAGATATATTCTGCTGACAGCAGTAGAACCTGAGTTGAACCTATAGCAATGGGGTACATTGCTGTTGTGCATTGTTCAGTCCAGTGGTGTGCTGCATATCGTAGTAACAATTGAACTTTTGCAATTGAATGTGTACATTGCACATCTGTGGCTGCTCACTGCACATTGCCCAACAACACCCGATCATTGCCATACATTTCAATTCTGCTAGGGGTTGCATAGTGTTGCCATAGCATATTTATGGATGTGGATATTTATGCTACACCGAAGGGAGGTTATATCACAGCCAACAGCTCTTATGTATATTCTTCTGTATGTATATGATTTGGTTTCTGATCCATTCTTATCACCACCCCATTTATGAGGGCACTGCAAGTCTGATCTGTTCAAGACTCCTATCTGCAGGGCAGTCTTTCCAGTGGACAACAACATAGATGGTTCCTACTTGCTATGCTGTGTGAAGTCATCACTGTGGATTGCAAATGGATATCGGTACAATACAATGCACAAGCAATAAACCCGTGGCCCCGGGTTAACCTGACACCCAAGTAAATCCTACACCTTCATATTACTATGATAGCATCTATTGACACATGCACACATTTCATTGGACTTGACAATCTTGATGAAAGTAGGATTTTCACACCTCTCCAGACAGGCTGCAAGGAAAAGCATAACTCTCCTCAAGCATTCGCATATTTGAGAGGCTTGTAGGAGGTTTCCAAGGGCACACTAAACATGGGACATGTTTTAAAAGGTGAACAGCACCTTTGGGGAACAAATCTATGTAGAAACAAGCTTTGGTCTATAGGGGAAAGCACTGCAAACCAGGCAAGTTCCACACATCAGTGTGCAAATTAGACCACAATGTGTTAAAACTGCAAATTTCAAGGCAGGGAAAGCGGCACTGGCTCAACAGTTGCAATGAACTGACTGATCGACATAGGTTGGACCCTTTGGGGAAAACAAATCCTCTGTTTCCTATATATCAGTATGAAGCATACATACAGTTCCTGTGTGCGTCTGTGTGCATCTGCACATCTACTTTGCGGAAGTGCCAAAGTCATTTTCTTGCAACGAGACATGGCACAATTACCATTATTTCAAAAGCTGGAGGGATTAGGTTTCTTGGTCTCCTAGCAACTAAAATATTCGGCGTGTCAAGAGCCGAGCATTGACCCTATCTTTCCTGTTTAGACATATTCTTAGAAAGCTGGAGGAAAGGGAAAATAGAGGTGAGGCTGTCAAGTAGCGACCCTATTCTTTTGGAGAGCATCTGCACCCCACACGGGGCGGTTTCTTGGTGTGGGCATCGGTTGCTTAGCCATTAGACGATGGCAGATGTTTTTTGATGAGCTCAACCAAATGGAAAGATCATAAAGAGAACACTTAGACATTTCGTATTTTACAAGCAGCAGGAATCTAATTTATGCTTTCCCAGTACCTGCCATGTATGTGACATTAAGTGGTCTTGGACTGGTTTCTAGAAAGCTGTCTTGCTCCAGAGCTGGGCATAGCTCCAGGCCTCCCCAAGAGTGTTTCCAGTGCCAAACATTGACACATGTTACTCTTATAGCATAGGCTTTGTTGGTGGTAAATCATGCAGCAGATAGTACACAGGAGAGAAGCATCCTGGACCTTTTCCTTGTTCTTTCATGACATGTGCTTTAAATAAATACTAGGGCACGGAAGACTGACTGGCTCCTCGATGTTGAGCTATTGATTTCAAAATGGCCTTCGAATCCTAGCAAGTGCGATTCAGGC
Organism: Sceloporus undulatus; assembly: GCF_019175285.1. Lineage (NCBI taxonomy): Eukaryota > Metazoa > Chordata > Lepidosauria > Squamata > Phrynosomatidae > Sceloporus > Sceloporus undulatus. The sequence continues at coordinate 47,596,521 of NC_056528.1, read as the reverse complement.
ATTTCAATATGTGAACGGAAAGAGATGGGAGCTCTCCCTCCAGCCTGCTTTTCCATTCCCTCTCTCTCTGTGTTGCCAGGGAAACTCTGGAAAGGAGCTGTAAAGCGAACACAGTTACAAAGCATCATGTGATTGGAAGCCTAGCATCTGATATTTCTGACTGCGAGTAAAACTCAGCCATTGCTCAATGCAGTAAGGAGTCCTTCCCCAGCAACACAAAAGGAGGCATGGTGGAAAGGGTGGAGTTAGGAAGGGTGGCTCCTTGTATAGAGAGAGCTTTCACCCGGCAAGAATTCATCTCCTTTCTACAGGGATGGAAAGAATATTTGAAACTATTTGATAAATGGTAGGAAAAATGTATTTCTCAAGTGTTACGAAACCCTGATGAGAAGTATCCTGGGCTGGCAAGAATCGTCACAGTTCAGGACTCCTTCTCCACCAAATCCACACATCTTTTGTGGAACAGACATTTTCTGTTCCGAATTATAGCCCAAATTCTATTGTGAACTTTGACTAGAACAGAACCATTGAACCAATGAGATTTACCTTTGTAAACTCACCCTTCAGACACTGATTCAATGGGTCTACCCTAGTTATTATTATTATTATTATTATTATTATTATTATTATTAACCTTTATTTATAAAGCGCTGTAAATTTACACAGTGCTGTACATACAATCTTACCAACAGAATTCCACCCATAGTTTCCTGTATGGAAAGGGCTGTTTTCCGTGCAAAAGAACCACTCCTCCATGTACAAATTTTGTGCAGAAAATTCCTGAACTGCAAATATTCTTCTTAAATGCTTGGTTTTGAAGACTTTCTCACAGCAGGAGGGAAATTGCTATACAAAATTACTTGTAGGTTCCTTTGAGAATGAAACTCGCCAAGAACTACATCCCTACCCCAGTGACGTACATGCTATGCATATAATAACGTATTTAAACGCACATGTTGGAGGGAGTCCAGTTAGTGACATGCACCACTGTACGCCTTCTTTTGCTCACCGAATAGGAACGAAATCACCACCTCCTTCATGCAATGAAACCAGCTCCTCAGAGTTCACCTGTTGCCTAAGACCCCACTCTTTGTGGAATCTCCCTCCTTGGAGGTCTTTAAACAGAGGCTGGATGGTCATCTGTCAGGGATACTTTGATTTGGATTTCCTGCATGGCAGAATGGGATTGGACTGGATTGCCCTTGTGGTTTCTTCCAACTTGATTATTCTATGATTCCTATCTTGGTTATTTAATGGCCATAACAGAGCAAGAACTGCCAGAGGAATATCTAGTTATGCTCTGATAGCCAGGTGCAAAACGCTGGTGTCTTTCTCTGTGACATTTGAAAGACCTTCAGTAATCCTGGGGGGATAAATTTGTTGCCGCACATCTGTATCTTGGGGAGTTGGGGATTGTGAGGGCAAAGCCACTGCATCATACAACTTTTAAAATACATTTGATGCAATCTGGGGGCAAAAATACCTAGTTTTAAATAATATATGGGGAGAGGGCTTCTGGTGGCTTTGGGAGATGCCAACTGGAGCCTCATCCTTAGGCTAGAAGGGCATAGCCAAATACTCCTCAACTGCCCCTTGCTCTGCACCAGGGAAGAATAGTTGAAAGAATGTGGAAAATAATGGAAAAAATGTGCTTCTCAAACACTGGGAAACCCCGATGCGAAGAATCCTGGATTGATGAGGACCTTTGCTGTTTGGAACGCATCCTGCACCCAAATTCACCCAAGCTTGCTTTGCACAGAGAACAGCATTCCTTGTGCAGAAAGTACTGATCTGTGTGCAAAAATATCATTGGGAATGTTGTGTAGAACAAGTTTCGAATTGTGAATAGTTTTGGAAAACTGCAACGGCTTTCTCACAGTGAGAAGAAAATTATATATAAAGTATATAAAGTTTTAAATTATACTGTACAAATTTGCTTCTGGATGCACATCTCCAGTGCTTTCTCATCCCACTAAATGCTCTGTTGCCCTTCATATTATTGGTAAGCATTTATTTTGGTTTTATAGAAGAAACCGAGGCACCTTCAAAGGGTTATGGGCAATACCCCCCCCCCCCACACCATTAATTATTAAGTACCCATTTGCTTTTAGTCATGTAGAAGGTTGTAGCCTACCTTTAACAGACTATTTGTCTGCTCAGAGCAGCCTCACAACAGTTTTAAACCGCAATATAGTATAAAATTATATATCCAATAAAATCTGCAATAAAAATGGAAAGGCAGAAACGGCAGGTAAAACTAATTTTAAATACAAACATGCTTGTTGGACAAAAGCATGCTGGAATAACAACAACAACAACAACAACAACAACAACAACAACAACATATTCTCCAATTAGGAAAGAAAGTATCCCGAGAAGGATGCCCTGTGCTTTGGGAGGCAAGTTAGTCCTCAACATTGGTGTCTGTTGCCATCATCCACCGTGGTGAGCAAAGCTGTTTCAGCCTCCCAAGCAGACTAAAATGAGGCTAGATTGTTGGTAGCATGAAATTACTCCATGAAAGGGGATTAGATTGTATGGTTTCTGAGACTCCAGAGAACTCTACTATGATCCCTGGGAGATGGCATGCTCCAGGGCTCTCTGCTGACCTGCAAGAACTCAGAAGCTGGGCTAATAGCTTCTTGGGGTGAAAGCTGTTCTTGAACTGTGACACAACAGGTGTTTGTTCTGCAGAAAGGTCTTTCCAAAGCAGGTTGCAAAGAATGTCGGTGCCAACGCTATTTGTAAATGCATTTTGCAGGAACAATGAACAGGAAGATGACTCCCCCTTTGCTCAGATTTACCCATGCACTTTGGTGGCAGTGACAAGGACAGCTCTGTGCATCTGTGCCTTTCATTTCCATGGCAGGCCAGGTAACCTTTTCCACATACAAATGGCTTTGGGGCCAAGCAATGGGACTGAAGATACCGAGGACCAGACTAGAAGGTTCATTTTAGGGTTGCCATAAGTCAAAAATGGCTAAAAGGCACACACACACACAAAATATAACCTTCCAGATTTTCCTCTGATTCCACTATGATTATTTCTGATCAGAGAGAAGCCATGGTGACATTCTCCTTGAAACTTTAACAGTCGGAGTGGTGGAAAGTAGGCTTTGGGTCGTAACATTCCCAGCATGGTAATGCAGAGCATTAAACAAATGGCACTCTGCAATATTCTCTTTCAGATCCGAAATGGTCTCATTTAGGTAAAATTTCCAACCTGCTGTTGGCAGTTATCAGCCAGAATGGCAAAGCAGAAATAAAAAATGGAAAAGCAATAAGAATTTGACTGAAATTATGAGTCGGCTGGTGCCATTATCCTACTCCCTAAAGGCAAGCATTAGCAAAAGTCACCATTGTGAAGTGTTGACATCTAAAGCTAATGGGACAAATCATCCCCACTTTCTGAATGCTAGCAAAAGGGTGCTTCCTCCAGAGGATAAGAGGAAAAGCTATTTTGTTTGCTAACGCTACAGAAGCAATGGCTAGATGCAATGCAAATGTCACTGAATATGTAGGGGCTCCACACAATGGAGCCTGTTCTTTGGAAAGAGAGCTAATAAACAAAGGCTGAGAAGTACGTTGCAAAATTTCTGACTCTCATTGAGAAAGGCTATCTTGAGATTTCAAGGAACCCCCCATGCCTTCATGAAAATGAGGCAAGCATTGGTATACTGCATGGAGGTGTGTTTGAGTGCTGTAATGTGTGGGAAAATGTCTCCGAAGAAAACAAAATGTACACAGAAGCAAGATGTAATCATGCGTCTCATGCGTCTAACTTTAAAAAGCCGATGCAGTGAGATAACAATGTGAAGTTTCTGATTCTGGACGGAAAATGCTGCCTCCTGCATAGAAAGTGTTGTTTTCCATGCAAAAATGCCACTTGCAAATTTTACATAGAGCAACCCCAGATTTGAGGATATTTTTGCCAATCCAGGGTTCTTCTTGACACTCAGGAAACATGTATTTCCACCATTTAATATATATTTAACATCATTTAATGACATTTAATATCATTATTGTTGCTGCTGTGTGCCTCCAAGGCATGTTTGATTTATGGCACTTATATATATATATGTGTGTGTGTGTGTGTGTGTGTGTGTGCATATATGCACATGCACACACATATATACACGCCATAAGTAAAAAATGGCTTGGAGGCACACAGCAGCAACAATAATGATCCAAAAAAGAACATCTTCCAGATGTTCCACTTTATATTCCTCTCATTCCTATACTTGGGACTGGCAGTCTCTTGGGTCCAAAACACACTGCAGAAATAATCCAGTCTGAAACTGCTTTACCTGCCCTTGCTTAGTGCTAGGGAATCCTGGGAGCTGTAGTTTATTGTGGCACCAGAGCTCTCTGATAGAGATGGCTACATGTCTCACAAAACTACAGTCAAACCCCCAGGATTTCCTAGCACTGAGCCAGGGCAGTTAAAATGATCTCAAACTGGGTTATTTCTGCAATGTGTTTTGGACCTCGGCCCACTTAAGTTGCCTTCCCTGCTTCTTCTATATTCAGTGAGCAACCCATAGAGAGCAAGAGATGAAGAATTCCATTCTCTTGGATTTTATGCATTTTGAAAAACAAAGCCTTTTCCTATTGATGGGGCATAATCTCTGGAGAAAGCGACAAGCTACAGAAAACACTCCTGTGGCTGCCACTAAGGAAGAGTCTAAACTCTTGGCAGTGCCAGCTACTGAAGCATCTGATATAAATGGGTAGGACCCCAGTTGGCTTTAATCTATATACCTAATAGCATAGGAAGAATATTGCTGGATGAGACCAAAGGATTGTCTAACCCAGGATCCCACTTCCCACAGCGGTCCAACAAATGCCTATGGGAAGCCTCCAGGCAGAACATAGCAATTCCCTCGCACATTCCTGAGCATCTATTTAGAGATGTGCTCTTTCTGAACCTAGAAGCAACTTATATCTATAAATTATCAGCCGCAGACAGCTTTATCCGCCATTGTTCAGAACTTACATTAAAACCATCCAAATTGTCCAAAGCTTAGTTTAATGTCGCCGCAACTGGTGGCAAAGGGTTGCATCATTCGCATATGAGTGATGCAAAGAACCCATCTGTACACCTCTATCATGCCTATAGTTTAGTATATCTATGCATTTCAGGTTGGATCAAATGCCTCAAGTCTAAAGTAAATTTACTAAAGTAAATTCCAGCTCATGTTCCGATCAATTTGTGGACACAGAAAAATACTGTATCTGACGTGGATACAATTTCCCTACTCTTTACACTCAAAGGCAATACATTTTCTCTGTTTGCTTTCACCCAATATGCATTTATACACTTTCCCTTTGACTACACGTCTTTTCTTCATTTTATACCATTACAAACCGGATGGCAACATTCTGAAAAATGTTGATCTGGCCTGAAGAACATCTCCATTCATAATCATTTCCTCCCTTATTGACCTTTTTGGAAAGAATAGCAACCAAACAAACATTATGATCTTTTGCTGCAGGGGAGCTGCTTCAACCATCTGAAAATATTGGCTGTTCTTTGGAGCAGTGTGTGCATGGATGTGCCTTCATGTCCTCTGTTGACTTATGGTGACCCCATGGGTTTCATAGGGTTTTCTTAAGCAAAGAATACTCAGAGGTGGTTTTGCCAGTTTCTTCCTCTGGAGTATAGTTAACAGCACCTGGTAGTCTTTGGTGGTCTCCCATCCAAGGATTAACCAGGTCTGAGCCTGCTTAGCTTCCCTCATCCGACATGATCTGGTGTCTTTGGAGCAACAGAAAGTGTTTATTGTCCTCTGATGCTAAATGATGAGATTTGAGTGTTTGACTATGACTCTGAAGACCAGGATTCAGATCCCATTTGGCTGCAGCAACCCACTGGGTCACTTTGGCCAAGTCACACTCTCTCAGCTCCAGAGGAAGGCAAAAGGAAACCCCCTATGAACAAATCCTTCCAAGAAAACTCGGTGATAGGGTCTCTGTATGTTGGAAACGACTTCAAGGCACACAACAATAACAACAATGCTAAATGCTATGTGTGTGTTAGAAGGAAGGTTGATTTTGCCTAAGACCACATTTCAGCTGTCAACTCTCAAACCTCCCTTTGCTGCGCACTGCGATGCTGATGACTATATTCCTGTCCCTAGGGAAAATGACATAATTGCTAATCATGTCGCTACTGTCACATGTCATGCGGCCCTATATTTTTGAGTGGGTCTTATTACAAAACATTGTCAAAGCCCTAAGATAGACCACTCTCTAATTTTACAACTGAACTGCCTATTAACTCTAATGCATTTTTATGGCTGAAGTAAACATTGTGGGAAAAAGGATCCCACATGTTGCCCCAATAACTTCTAGGAACAAAGATTAATATTGTACAAATATTTCGACATTTCCCTTCCCGTTGCAAGTAGAAATCAAAGAGTTACAATGCGCGTGGGAGAAACACTTGGTCGATGTACTCGAACACACCTGATCTTGTCTGATTTTGGATTCTAAATAGGTTTGGGCCAGATTACCATTTAGGAAATGACCAGATGCCCTGTGCATAAATGCAACTAGAAGTAGGGTGAACCAATTAAAAGTGAGTCAGTCTTGCCCAGGTGATATGGATGTAACCAAAGGAGGTCTCAGCCATTCCAAGCCATTCCTGACGGTTGACTTAAGGAGGTCTCAGCCGTTCCAAAATCCATCAGAAGAAACCAGTAGTCACCATAACCAGAGCCAGAAGGGAAAGACAAACAGACATAACATTGAAATTGGCCCAGAGGTCAAGGATCCAAATAAGTCTATCAAGAGGAAGCACACAAAAGCCAAAGAGAGTGATCATTTGTGGACAACTAAACCTCCAGCATCTTTTGTGGGATTTATAGCTGCCTGACCTTGAAATGCCAGAAGCATAATTGATCATTGGCTTCTTTACTCCTGCTCCTTGTCCTTGTCCAGATGATGAAGGTCTCTCCTCAGTGTCCATCATCTCTGGCTAAGATTAGAGACCACTTTGATGAAGTTCCCAGATGGTCAGATTTGGGGTGGTGGTCCTCCAGATCAATTCTTCTGTGTTGGATCATGTTGGATTCCTCAGACGCCACAAAATGAGTCATGAGAAAAGGGAACATCAGGAATTTCTCAGTAAGGTAGGAATGAAACCTCTTGGAAGTAGATCATACTGGGTGAGATGGACCAATGATCTGATCCAGTATAAAGCAGCTCAGTATAATCTTGCCAACAAGATTCATAGGTCAGAAAACGACTCGAAGGAACATGGCCACAACAGCAAGAAATCAGCTTCCTATATTAGTAATATAGTACTAACTATAGTAAAGTACTATAGTAGCATAGTACTATATTAAATGTGATGGTTTCACATCACTTACTTTGTATATGAGGAATTATAGGATAGGTAAGTGTTGGAGAATAGTCTCCATCATGTCTCTTACTTAATATCTAATCTGCTCCTCAGAGGCACCGATCTTCAAAACTGTGGTACAGAAACGTGTAAGATACTCTTCCCTTCTTCAGATTTCATATGTCAGAATAGCTTGTAATATAGGTTCACCGTAGGATCACCATAACTTAGAAGTGACTTGAAGGCGCACACAACAACCACCTATACTGTACCTACTGCATTTGCTCAACTTTGGATCCATTTTTCTCTCCTACCTGTTATTTTATATCCATGCAGTGCACTTCTTTCAAAACAGAGGATTTTGAAAGTGTTTTCCTGTATTAGAAGGAAGTGCATCATCATTATTATTTTTAAAGCTAAAATTGGCCGGCTGTGGGCAAGTTTCCTAAAGTCAGATCAAGAGAATACCGCCGGTCCAAAGTGTGATATTTCACAGGGGTTCTCTTTGAAGCAAATCCTATTGACTGTGCAAAAGACTTGCTGAATATGAAGGTTAATAAACGACACAATGACAAAGCTCTGTTCTGAAACAAAGCCTCAGTTATTGCGGGGAAAAAACAAAACCCTAGTAGCCCACTGATGGATCGCTAAAGAGTTCATACTTTTAATAGCATCCTGACACATGGTGAAAGTGATGCCTTATTGTAGACTTTATGCAGAGCATCTATTAAATTAGCTTTCAAAGTATTTGCAGAGCAATAACTCAGGATTGACTGGAGGGAATCTTCTAATCCAGGAACGTGACCCAGCACAATATCAGCCCAGTTTTCTGAGCGGGGATTAATTCGAATCCTCCCCCCTCCATGACCGTGAATACAATACATGGTAAATAATGCCCTGTAAACACATTCTGATCTTTGTTAATCTCATACAAATATTCAGCTGACCAGCTCATTGAATGTCCTTTAAGAACGTCCTAAGATATTATCAAAAATAACCAAGGAGGTTATCGATGAATTAATCTGAGCTGAGTTCTCCTTTGAATGGATCTCTCTCTCACTCTCACACACAAACTCTCCTTTCCTTCCACTTCTTTTTTGCTGAGCATTGCATCTTCTTCCTCTAAAGATTCGTTTATTATTATTATTGTGGGAACCTCCTTCAGGTCCGTAATTTTCCAGAAGACCAAGAACATTGGAGTTGTCCTGATTAACCAATGGTAGTTGTACTGGATGTTGCTAAAAAGAAGTGCTTAGTCGGGAGAAATTCATGGGGAGAAATGTCACCAACCCACAAACCAAAACTCACAGATCCCATGAAATTTATATGAAATTTCCCCTTCATTTGCCATATTTCTAGCATTGCAGTCATTGAAAGTTTCCATAGAAATACAGATTAGGCATCCAAAGAAAAGTGGGCAGGCAAAGTTCCCAACGAAATGCAAAAACAGTCAGGAATCCTGGGATATGAAGTCCAAAGCATCTGGAAGACCAATGTCTGGGAACCATTGCCCTATGAAATCAATGCTGTCACCATAAGTTGACAGCCAACTTGAAGGAAGGCACATACTCATAAGGTAAGAGGCAGTAGGAAAAGAGGAAGATTGCATTCCACTTGGATAGAATCAATCAAGGAAGCCATGGTTGCCCTAAGTCTGCAAGACCTGATGCTCATGACAAGGTGACTTGGAGGTCTCTCATTCATAGGCTCACCATAAATTGAAGTTGACCCGAGAACAATTAACAACAACAGCCCTATGGATTTTATCCTTACAGAAGATATGGTTGGTCATAAGCAAGAAGTCACTGCAAGGCGGCACTGATATATGTTGAGGAAACATCTACCCATGGTTCGCAACCCAACAAGTGGTGAAGCACTGGCATCTATTAGCTCCAAGATCATTGGGCTGGTCAACCTGCTCTGGATTCTAGTTTGACTTTCAAAGGAGATAGTCTAAATGTTGAACCCATTTTGGGGACAGAGTTCAGTATGTTGGATAACATCTTTAAAGATCAGAAGAAAATCTTACGCAACTGGAGCTGTCGCTGTCCACTGTGATGGAGACCAATGTCATAATTCAAAGCTTATAAAAATCAGCCTACAAAAAACCCGTTGATAATAATGTCTCCAGCTCAAGTTTGTTTAACTTGTTAGGCATACAGTAGTGGAGTGACACTGCTAAGTGCTTCTTTGAAAAACCAGAAATCAGATAGAAGAACACTGCTGAGGAACAAGGTTAAATAACATCAAAGCAGAGGCCTGGAAGAAGGTCAATAATTGACCGGACAAGACAGAGATAAGGCATAGGAAAATGTTCAGCGCTGGACACAAGGTTGTCGACAGAAAGCTATTGATGACAGCCAAAGTGGCCAAGAGGAGTGCAAAGGAAACATTAGAAAGAAAGGCCTGTGATCAGCTTTGCAAAGAGAAACGGCAAGAACAAAGTGGAAAACAAAGAGTCAAGGAAGACTCTTTCTGGTTGGCAAAATCCCCAAGCACAGGAAGACAGCCGAGCCAAAACAAAGGGTACAATATCGCTTCGAGGCATGAAATCAAAAAGATGGAAAGTACACAGGAGGTATGGGACCGGTTAGTGGGAAAAGAGCAGCCTTTTGGCCCCTCTTCACATTTGGAAAACAGGACATGCAGGCAGCTGCCGAGCTGATGCTGGAAGTTAAATGTGGAGAGCTCATTTTGATAATACCTGTGATTTTTGCTCTTTGAAGAGCTTAGAGACACAGGAGCTATGGCTCCTGATGCACACGGCTGTGAATATTCATGAAGATGAAGATGAAGGGCAGACCATTTGGATATGCCACTGCTTCTGCATGCTTAATAGTTGCTCATGTTGGGAAGCCACTACATATTTAGGGTGCATGGTGTTTGTTATTAACCAAAGATGGGGTTGAAATCCTGCATCAGTCATTTAGCTACATATCAAGGGATCTTGCAAAGATTTTGAGCTCAAGCAGTCTCAAAGGTGCTACAAGATCCCTTTGCATACTGATATTCCAGACTATCATGGCTACGGCTATGAATATTAGCTACATGTACCACTCCTGGTCCAACCTGATGGAAATGTCATTGATTCATGTGCAGAGTGGACCTTCATGTGCAGAATGGTTGCAGGAGGGGAACTCTAACATCTTCACTGTTCTTCTCCTATATGCTTTTTAGAGATCTTTGCTGAATGCATGGATGCCAGAAGAAAGGTTGCATGATGCCTTTTGTGCTATTTAATCGATCCAATAAAGGTATCACTGTTTTGTGGATTTTGGATTCTGTCATATATTAGCAATGTACAAGGGGCTGTTTACTTCACCAGCTGAAATTACAACACCTAAAAGTTTTCTCAGAGGTAACAGTTCTTCTTGAGAAATTCATTGCTCTCTGCCCAAGAAGGGGGGCAGGTAGCTTCTTACAAGACAGTGGCAGCCTGGATCTCAAGGGAAGTTACAACAGGCTCACTTTAGTCATTCTGGCTGCATCCACGCTGCATAAATAATCCAGATTGAGATCGCTTTCACTGCCAGGGCTCAATGTCATGGAATCCTGGGGAATTTTAGCTTGCTTTGGGACCAGATTTCTCTGACAGAGAAGGCTAAATGTCTACTAAAACTACATTTCCCAGTTAAAGTGGTGTCAAACTGGATGGTTTTTGCAGTGTGGAGGCAGCCTCTGGCGAGAGCGCAGGCCAGATTTCTTCTTTTTAGCAGTCTATGGTATATGGAGAACTCTCCCCTAGCACTACATTTCAAATGAGTTGATTATTTTTCTTGCTGGTTTTCTTCACTCTCCAGTTCTTACATAGAAATCAGAAATATTATGGCATGGATGATTCCAACTTGTATATTTATTGATATGTCACAACTAATGGGTTATAATAGCTG
>NC_056528.1:47572148-47585276 GCF_019175285.1 Sceloporus undulatus | reverse complement strand
CCTGCTTACCCTCTCACTCTATTTAGCACACAGCTGTGTTAATGTCTGAGTTCTTTTTAATTCATCTTGCTTGTGCTTTGTCAGATTTCAGATTCGTATTATTATTATTATTATTATTATTATTATTATTATTATTATTATTATTTCCACCGATCCTTCCCTTCAGAGTCCAATATGTCACTCCAGCAAGTCATCCAGAAACCTGTAGTAGCGGAACTCTTGGTGAGAAACACATGGAATTCTTCACGTTTCATTCCCTTGCAGACTGACGGATGCAAGCCTCTTCTCTCCAAGCTAACTGTATAGGTTGACAACATCTGCTGTGAGATCCAGATGTTTCGGCGGAAAACACATTGTTAACATCCCCCTTTGGGAGAGAAAGAATGCTCCCATCTTCTGCGCAATTTGGGCAGAATGCATCTCAGATTTGTTTCAGGAGCAAGCCTCCCGTGAGGACAAGGCGAGGAACAAGAAGCAGCGAAATCCAGACAGCTGTCATCTCAGTCACTTGTTAGGCAGGCAGGCATTCATCTCACCAAAAGCAATCCCAGTAACACAGACTTGAGAAAGGCTGGAATTTGCTATTGCAACGGGTAGATCTTCACTGGATGCCATTGTTGATTTCTTTATGAACAGTATTTTTTGCGAGGGAAAAGACAGCGAGCTTCCAGCTTTCAGCCCTCCAGATGTTTTTGGACTTCAACTCCCAGAATCCCTGAGCATGGCCCATGTTGACTGGCGCTATCTTTTTGACTTTGCCCATTTCTTAGTTAGCTTCACTTACATGAAAATGGTAATGCTACAATCCACTTTATTCTTTGTGGTACAGAATACTATGCGATCGTGTGTATTGTGCTTTCAAGTTGCCTGTTGACTTATGGTGATCCCGTTAATCTCATAGGGTTTTCTGTATAGCCAAATACAGCTTCTAGCCATCAAATTACAAAAACAAAACAATGAAAGAGACAGAGAGACATACCAAAGGTGTAGGATCCAGTTCTAGTTCTTTCCTCAAGCCTACCGATATCTTCATTTTTGGAAAGGTGGTGAAGTTTGGTGGGGAGCATCTTCCAGATGTAGTCCAGGGCCTCATTCGCACTACCTTTTAAACCAGATTGCAATTTGGTTTGACGCGATTTGGCGAGGGGGGCCATGCACCAGATCCATTTAACTCGCATCTTTTTGACGCTGATTTCCCTCGCATCTTTTTCAATAAATCAATTTTGCACGAGCGTGAACCAGATGCGGATCAGAATCAATTTAAATTTGCCCTTCAACCGGCTGGAGCGGGTCTGTTTTGAATCAATTCATATATGAATGTGAACCACAAGTGGATTATTTTAGAGGGAAAAAATGTGATTGGGGCAAATGTAGTTGGAACCACGCTCCACTGTTGAATCAACCCATTGATTCGGATCGCACACCGATTCATCTGTAAGTGGAAATGGGGCCCAGAAAGGACTCTACCATATGATTTTCTTGAGTGTACAACTTTCAGGAATGCATATAACAAGAAGCACTAGCTTACAGATTTTCATTAGTGCCACAATCTCTCTTTCTCTCTCTTTCACACACACACACAGAGTCATTTTAAGTATTATGTTCCCATTTTTGTATATTCCTTTGTGCGCCAACAACATTCTACATTCAGTCGCTTAAAATTTCGCAGCAGGGTTGGTATAAGCCTTTAATCGTAATAATGATCCTTTGATCTGCTGTGCTCTTTTCATTTCAGAGGTTGTTAAAGGACCCTTTTGGGAGCGTTCCAGCTGCTTCTGTTTAGTTCATGTATATTTATTTATGTGGCTTTTGAACCCCATTTGATGGCAGAAAAGTGCTTCCCTGGTTAGCTGCAGTTATTGTAGATCAATTTCCAAAGGACTGACCAGAAGTGGGAAGAAAAGGAACAGACGGCAGCATTTTCTTTCTTTGCTAACTTCTGACTTGACCTCTTCGCTGCCATTGACTTTACTGCTGGGAGTTTGAGAGCAAAATAAAATAAAGTAAATTTCGGGGGGGGGGGGGGAACCTGGGCAGATTGTTTAAGTTTCCCCTGCTAGCCAATCTGTGATCTGAAATGAATGTTTCCCTACAGATCATTAGTCTTGCTGGGGAAAAAAGCTTAATTATTCCCTTGTTGGGACGAAAAAGGACCCCACAAATGTACTTTTTACAGTTGTATCCATCATTAGATTTTATTCTCTTCTTATATTTGGCAAAAGTTGCTGCTCTGGGAATATCTTGGCTTTCATCATGTGCAGAGACTCTGTCATCTCATAGCGACTGCAGAGAGAGTGAATACAAAAACATCTACTTATTGTCCTATGCCTACAGGCAGCAAGTGTCCAGAAAGAGAGACAAAGATTATTGTAAGAGAAACAGTGGTTTGAATGTTGGACAAGGACTCTGAAGACCAGCGTTCGAATCCCAGCTCGGCCACTGAGTGACCTCGGGCAAGTCACACTCTCTCAGCCTCAGAGGATGGCAATGGCAACCCCCCTTTGTGAGAAACTGGTCAAGAAAACTGCATTGGGCTGCCGTAAGTTGGAAATGACTTCAAGGCACACAACAACCACAAAAGTCAATCAAATCCAGGTCATTCATAGGCAATCCATGATCTCACCAGATCCAGAAATCATTACTTAAAAACAACAATCCAGGCAACCAAAATCAAAAGTCATTAAAATGAACTCAGTAACCAAAGACAAACCAAATACATAAACACTGAGAGTACCACCAGTCAAAGAGACTGAATGGCTGAAAGCAATGAGGAATCCCAGGTAAGAGATTTCTAAGTGGCTGCCTCTGGATGCCAGGTGCTTGATCAATCACTGTTTCCTATTTAGCAGACATTAATTCCTACAAAGCTTCTCCTTCTCTCTTTGCTGGAAGGATGGATGGTGGTGGTTCTCTTCAGCATCTATCAAGTCCTGCTCAAGGTAATTTCTCCTTGGCTGCTTCAGCCACCAGCTGCTCAGATTTGGGGATAGAGCCATCATCTGGAGACAGAAACACCTCACAATTCATCTCCCCTGTGTCAGATTTTCTTGACTTACCACCAGGTACATGGCAAATCCTCAGTTGTATTGCATTTAGGTCTAGAATGGATTTGAATAGAGGGACTGTGTGGAGGTAAAAGATGGAAGAAGAGTGGTCCTGTGACAGAGGGGGAAAGAGAGAGAGATGATGCTTCTACACTGTAGAAATAATGCAGTTTGGCACTACTTTAGGTGCTGTAGCACCACCTTATGGCCTCCTGGGATATGTCCCTGTAGTGGGATTGGAGAGACAAGAAGGGATGAAGGGGCTGAGGGAGACCAGGTGGGAAGAGAAGTAATTGAGACAAGAGAGAAGGAGGAGCTGGGAGAAGGGGAAGGGGCGGAGTTAAGCCCGGGCGGCTTAAAAGAGGCAGGGCCAGGACGGGCGGGGAGGAGAGGACGCGGAAGATCTGAACGGGAAGTTGCGGCCGAGCGAGGGAAAGGGCAGATACAGCGCAGTCCAGGGAGGAATGGGACGCCAGTATCTTTGAGGAGGAGAGGGGGCAGACAGCGCCAAGGTCCCCACGAAGAGGTGCGTCTACGAGACCCCAGGGAAGAAGGTGACTTTCCGTTCCCGGACGCGGAGTCGTGGGCTACTCACCAAAGGCCGGACTTGGAAGACGAGTGGGGGGACCCAAGGGGAGAACGGTGGGAAGTTGGGCCTCTGCCTCCTAATAAAGAAAAGTCCGAGACGGAACCCCTCGAGAAGTATCGCAGGGGTGTCCCTACTCAAGGAGGGGCTTCATCTCCGTGAAGAGAGAAGACATAAGTTGGGAGGAAATAGAGGTGCCTATTTTCATGTGTGGTTAGAGACTTTTCGTTGTTCTGTGGAAAAAGAGGAGGCAAGCCTTGATTAAAGTTGAGTTTGTTTTCTTGCAAGCACGTGTTCATCAATTTTGTTTTCACATGTTCCTGATTTGAGGGAAATTTGCTAGCAGGATGCAGCCCGGAACAGCAGCCCCGCCCACAGTCCCCTCTGAACATATTCTACGAAAGAAACCCCACCTTAGGGTTGCCATAAGTAAAAAAATGTCTTGAAGGCACACAATAGCAACAGAGACATTTCCATGATCCATGCCTTGATGTCTTGGCCATGCGTTGAAGGCAAGATCTCTCTTTGGGGATTGGATTATCCCTTTGGTGTTGCTGTTCTAGAATAACAAGTCTGGGCTGGAACCTCAGCAATGGCGATCTATCACAACATGCTACCAATGCTGACAGCTAAAGCGCAAGGGCCATTCATAGAAGCTAGTAACTTCTGAGACTGTTTTTGGTGAAATTATTTTTGCTTTAATGAGCATACAAAAGCCCCGAGCTATGGATCCTGAAGGCATTATGTACTCAAAGAGGTCAAGATCTGAATGGTAGCCTAACCTGAACACCCACAGAGCATGAAGATAACGGAGAGGTTTAGAATGTTGTAAAAACACTGGGCATTCAATGGTTCCTTTGTCCAGAAAAATTCAAATCCTTTGCAGATGCAATATTAATCAAAAGAAATACAAAGAGCATCAATGAAAGATGCAAGGAGAAAAGCTCTTCATGTTTTGTGGGTTATAGACCTTTCCTGCATTATTAAAGATGCCTTTACTAATAGGAGCCCATGCCTCCGGCAGATGTTGATGACAATATGCTCCAGAGACTCTTCCCAGCTTCTGTAGTGATGGCTGGGGCAGGGGGGCTTGCTAGCAGCACTAGGCCCGAAGTCTTCAAAGAGCCAGGCTTGAAACAAGCTTAGCTGTCATTAGAATTATGCATGCCATATATACAGCTCCAGGAAGGGAATCTAAGTTAAGCCTGAGGAGAGAAATATATTTCAGGTGTAACATACATCTCACAGATGTAGGCAGGGGGTTACTAAGGGGAGAATGAATGCAAAACCTGTCTTGCTCCAGATATCCTTGTTTTCTGATAACGAGATTAAATCACAAGGTTGGGGGGGGGGAAACTAAGCAACAAAATGATTCTGGGTGAGCTCCTGGTTTTGTAGTGTTAGTTTCTGTATCACTAGGGGAGTGCAGTGGTGTGGCCTGCATTGGGTGACGCCTCAGAAGAGGGGTGACACTGAGTTGGGCCCCCCGTTCCCGTGCACTGTTTCCATGTGCTCCTTCCCGCATACCATCCCCACACATTGCCCCCTGCATGCTATCCCAGTCTTTTCCTCATCAGAAAAAGGACAGGGCAGCATGGAGGGAGGGAGCATGCACTGACCCCAGAAGTCCCATCCCCATCCCCAGAAGCCAAAGCCCCGGCCCTCACACCGGGTGACACCAGGTGCCAGGACGCCACTGTGTGGACTCATGTGTCGATTGTCCTACATGACCCTTGCGTCAAATGGCAGCATTGCACGGCCAAATGCATACATGAGACTGGGATCCTTCAGAGCACAATGAAGTATACTAGTTCCTCATCTGGAAACTGCAGATCTGGAAACAGCTGGACATTCCACATCAACTGGATTTACTCCTGAGCTGCTGCAGCCCCTCTGAAATTCATTCCATGGCTGGTGGAGAACAGGGGACTGGGATCAGAGAATCATCTGGCTATGACCCTGTAGAGAGATGCAGAATAATGGCACCATTCATTGAGAGCAACTGAGGTCCTCCAGGTTTCTCAACAGTAGATTCTGCGTCTGGAGATGGGGATAGAAAAGGATGCCACTGTCAAACAGCTCTTACTGTCATGCACAGATGTAAGGTGGATATATATCCCTAGTTAGTCCTTGCCATCTTTTGAAAATCCATTCAAGACTCTCTTAAGCCTGTTGCAATGCAAGAGTCCCATCTAATGCATATAGGACTGCTCTCTAAATCAGTATCCTAGCAAATTTGAAAAGCAGAGTAGGAAGAACTGTGTAAATGTCAATGAAGGTATTTTGACTGGGGTCACACCTATCGTCACAATCCCCCCCCCTTTGCTAACTCAACTACTCTTTCTAGTGCTCTACTTTCACTAGATTTTATGTCTGAGGATAGCAAGAAACTCCCTATTTTTTTCTCCTACGGTGACCAGCTTTTGGGTTAACAATGTGTTGCCCCACATTGAAACTCAACAGATTAATCTTTCCCGTGTTTCTAAGTTGGGGAGAGACTTGCTTCTTGAATCCCTGCCCTCCTTGTGGCTTCTTAAGCGTCTGAAATTTAGACCTCTGCTGTGACATTCAAAATGGACTGTGCCAGAACTGTGAAGCTAATGGGCTAAGGAGAGCAAGTCACCATATCCCACCCCCTGATATGCGCATAAGCACTTTTCAGGAAAGACATCAAAGCAAAATTTGGAAACACAGTTCTGCACTGGCTTGAATATACCCAGAAGTAAGGCGGTAATTGTGTTTTAGTGGAGGTGCCGCAGACAATTAAGCTGTACACTGCCACAGCTTTGGTATAAAGCCACCGCAGGGGTACAGCTTCACATGACCAACGGTAGGTGAAGATAAATAGGAAACGTCAAATATGTGTGGCAAAGCTCCCATTACCAAAAAATACAGCCTAAAGGCAATTACCGGGCACCATCTTAACAAGGGCTGCTTAAATGTTATGTCTTTTCATTGCAAAATGGGTTGCCAGCAGCTTGTGAGTCAGACAGATTATACACACACACACACACACACACACAACTGGCTGAACAAAAAGCACTGTTTACAGATAGGATCTGGATCCCAGAAGGATAGTATAGATTTTGAAAAGGATTTGATAAAATTAGATAAAATGATTGAAAACATTGGCTGTTTTAGCTTCCTTCAATGATGTCCACTGGAGTGGGAGATATAAAGAACAGTTACGCTGTATTATATTTTATATTATACATAATATTCAATCTGATATCTTATGTATATATTGTATTGACTGACATTGTTGTGTGTCTTCCAGTCATTTCTGATTTATGGCGACCCCAAGGTGAGCATATCACAGAATTGTCTTGGCAATATTTGTTCAGAGGGGTTTTAGTATTGCCCTCCTCTGAGGGTGAGAGAGTGTGACTGGCCCAAGATCACCCACTGGGTTTTCATGACCCAGCTGAGATTTGAACCCTGTGCCCAGTGTCATAGTCCCAACACTCAAACTACTATACCACTCCGAATCCTGGAGTGATAATACTGTTGAAGTGTGCTTTCAAGTATAGTATAATATAATTAATATAATATTATATTAGAGAGACAATATAATATATAATGTATGTGTGTGTCCAGGTACATATGCATTGTGCAATTGTGCATAAAATTACCACCAGGCTATGTACATAAGGTAGAAATGCGTACAGGGTATAAATGAAACATAAATGGATGTTGTGGTTAGACCTTGGGCCCCATCTCCAAGGTATCTCAGTATGTACATATATAGGAACTTATTGTTGAGCATTTCAAAACTATCGGGCTGATGGTGGCTGGCGATTTGGTGGTGATTTAGTGTGCGATAATCCTCACCTCCATCCCGATTGGAGTCGGTTTAAAATGCTGAGCAATAAGCTTGTATATATGTACATACTGAGATACGTTGGAGATACTGGGAGGCTGGACCCAGTTTAAAAAGTTCCATACAAATACTGGTATTCCAGTTTTTTAAAAGATCATTTGGTCCCAAGCATTTTCATAACGGAGACTCAACCTGTATATCCATCTTTCACAATGCTTACATGAAGGGAAAGGGGATGTTAAGATGGCTTCACTTGGTCTAGATAGAAATATGGTCACATTTGGGCTTAACGTAGAAAAATGCTTGCCTCTCTTTAGAACTGTATGATTTAGTTGTAGGGGCTTTCCTTCACAAAAACAACCTGGCACATCTGACACTCTGACATGTTCCTCCTGGACACCTGCGGGTGAAGGGTTTTCTGATAGTGAGGAATGAGGAATGAGTTGTTTATATGGAAGGAGTCTCTAGAAGGCCAGTTCAGATGTCTGACCTGGAAAGATAACCTAAACATCTGCTAGGAATGTTAGCCGGAAGGAAAGTTCTCATCACATAAACAATGCATGAGTAGCAACGTCTAGGTTACTCCATTAGAGGGTACAAGTTTATTGTTCTCATTCTTCTTCAGCACTCTGGCTCTCCGAATATGAGACAGAAATGCATTTCTTTTAATCAAGTGCAGTTCTCTGAATAAAGATCCTTGATTCAACAGCTTGATCTTCTCTTTGAAATTGGCACAGAAAAAGATCCCTAAGGGATCAAAATATTTGGAACCAAACACCAGACTCAGAAATATTTCATGGAATAGTCCTTCCTGGAATCTGCCATTTCAGATGGAGGATGAACATTCACCTCTTTGAACTCTCTGCTATGTTAAAAAGAAAATAAAACTTTCATCCAGAAAGAACATCACCAGGAAAGAAGAATATAATTCTGGTTAGTGCTGGGCTCATGCCGCATCTGCATGGGCCAGAATATTCTGGAGGCAGCCAGGAGTATTCTGGCCCCAAATCTACCCTAATTTTTCCTATTACTATAGACACTTTGGAGTGACACAGGGTTGCTGTTTGTATACACAACAACCTCCTCCTCGCCCATCTCTTATGATCTGGGGGAAAACTAGAAACTCTTTCCATTCATTCCAAAGCTTTACCTTGCTCTGCCCCATCCACAAGGTTATCCAAGCTTCAACACAAAGTTTTCATCTCATCCTTAGGATACTTAGGCAATACTGTATTGTAAATCATACATGTCCCCTCTTCTCCTTCTCTTTGTTCAGAGCATGCTTGCTGTGGGTTGTTCCTGCTTACATGTAATGGCGGCCTTAAAACCAATATGGCTGTAGGTTGCCCTTGAGCAACAATAGTTCCAGACTAACAATAACCTCAGGGCCTAACATTTTGCTGTTTCCTTTGATCAGCGAGTTTCTCTCACTTCTAGGTTGGGATCTTGCTAGAGCTCTCCAAAATTCAGAAGGACTCAGAAGTACAGTCAGAACGATCTTAATGCTTAACTACTGTAATATGGTTAAAGCTCTTTAGCACTTTGACTATAACTCTGGAAATAATATTAATAATCGTAACAATCATCACTGTTGTCGTCATCATCTTAGTGGAAATAAACTCTGGTGCATTTCAGAAAAGAGTCTGGATGCAAATTGCAAACAAGTAGGCTCAATAAAAAAGAAGAAGGAAAGTCTTGGTACTTCCAAGGACTTTTTTCATGGCCACATGAGTTAGACATAGGTGATGTCAATTAATGAGAAATGATAGCATAGAAATATAGCATAGAAACAATGACAGTCTCATTAGGGATTTCAAATTTGTTCTCTTTAGTTGGTAGGCTTGAGGCAGTGTGGGTGGGAATTCTATTAAGTAAAAGAGTGTTTTGTTTCCTGAGGTTGTTTCATTGGATTGCCTTCTTTCCCATGTTTATTAAACATGGCATAAAGCAATTACTTGATGTGTTTAAGGCACCTATCAGTGATATATGATTTGTAGTCACTTCACAGGAATGGAAGAACAAACAAGCAGCTGAAAGAAGTTGGGTAGAGAAATGTAGGGCCAGAATCCTAGCAATGTCCGACAGAAGCGGTGGGAACTTTTTGTGGGATGTCGACATTCGGTTTAAGGTTGTGGGGCACTGTGGTGCACACAAATGCACATTGGGTGGTGCATTCAGTTGAGCACTGTTGCCGTTTAAGCAGTGGCATCCTAGGGGGTTGCGGGAAGGAAGGCTGACACAATGCAGAGGGCCAAAAGTGTAGTAGCTGACGGAACAAGCAGTATCCGATAATAAACAGTCCAGAAGTCATAAATCAAAGCAGAGTAGCAGCAAGATATGGGAGTCAAGAAACAGTCCAGGGTTGTAAATCACAGGGTGATATCTAACAGTCCATGCAGGCAAAGGGGGAATCCAAGTTTGTTTTCAGCAGATCCAATGGGCCCCTGACTATAAAGCCCACCCAACTTACAGGCTTTATTTCAAGATGACATTTCCCAGCTGCATCTGCACAGTCTCTCACTTCGGCTGCTGGTGTTTGTGCCAAGCACCAAAGCCTTCATTCTTCCTGAGGACTTGGAGCTTTCTCTCCTACCTTCTCCTCCCCTGGTGAACTCAGGTAGATGTCAAACTAGGCTGGGGAAGGACATGACTGATAGATCTGTTTTGCCTTTTAGAGCCAAAATCTCAAGGGTGGGAGTGCACTATAAAAGTTACACAGCATAGACTGTGATATAAAAGTGTGGCCCATATTCTTGCCTTTGGGACCATACAGACAGACCAAAATAAAGCTGCTTCGGGTCACTTTGGTGGTATGCTGTTTAAATGACACATGCATCTTAAGAGGCCAGAAGCTGTGCCAAAGCTGCGCTCCAGTCCTTAGGCTTTGGCGTGGCTTCTGGCCTCTTAGGACACATGCATCATTTAAACAGCATACCTCCAAAGTGACTCAAAGCAGCTTTATTTTGGCCTGTCTGTATGGGCTCATACTCCTTATCTTGCCTTTCTCCCAGGATGATGCCCTCCTTTAGGTGGTAAGGAAGCATTGAATCAGAAATATCTGCAACCACCTCCCATATGAGCACAGGTCATGAGAAAGAACAAGGTCTATAACATTCCCCATAACTCCTATATATTTTGCTACTGGTTCACTATAAAGAAGGGTTCAGGATTTTCTCTATGCCACCCAACTTCAATACCCTACCCACCTATTCTCCCCGCCATTGACTCACCCTTCTTGTTTTGACAGTTATGACCTTTCCAATGGTTGATATTTTGAGCGTTCACCATTCTGCGCAGGGTGTAAAATGCAGAGAAGCAAAAGCATGTAGAATAAATGGGCAAGCAGTCAAATATGGAATATGAAAAGGTCAAATTGGAACTTCGCTGCCTGTGTAATTGGAGAGCTGCTGCATATGATACATCAGAAATGTAAATTCTCACTTGTGAACAATTGATTTGGAGGGAGAACCACAAATAAGACATCAATCAATCGTGCTGACAGTGAGAACAAAACCTCTGACAAGGACAAATCTGAAAGGCAGCATAGTCAGGCGCATGACGAAGATTAGCCACGAAACATACCCAGACCACATTCTCCTCATTTTTCTGCTGCTGAATATAGTGGTCCTCAACTTCATGGTGATGTCAGCTGTTATAAGAGCTCTAAAAGACTCTTCATGCATTTAATGAAGATGTTAAAACACATTTATGCTTCATATTTATCTTTGTAGAAAGGAATGTCCTATTGTGACTTTCTAGAGATGTGTTCAGTGAATGCACATTGGGAGGCAGACTTGTGATGGTAGGTATGACAACTTCCACAAATGGCCACGGGTCCATAAAAGTCCCAATTTTGTATCCTGAGATAATGGTGTACCATTTCCTAGATGATCCAACCAGCATGGCCAAGGATCCCCGATTCTAGGAGGTGTAGTCCAGCCACCTCAGTGACCCTTACATGCTACATGATGATAGCATTATGATTCCATTTTAGCTGTGTTGGAAACATCATACAGAGTCCAGGGGTTTGTACTTGCGATGTCCTACCGCAATACCTCCCACAAATACTGCCCACAAATCCCTGAATTTCATAGGATACATAGGCAACTCTAAGACAGATTTCTCTGTCCATAACAACAACAAATTGAAAAAACTGAGGGTTTGTTTGCACACAGCTTTGATGCACAGTAGGGAGTTTTAAGACATTTTCAAAAGCATGTACACTAAGGCCCCTCCTAATTAACAAAGTGAAGAAGAAATATGATTGACGTTCATTTTAATTAATTTTATAGTGAGAAGCACATACCAGAGTTTGTGAGAGATGGCTGACATGGGTCACAGAGCTTCTTCAAATCCAAAACCCAGAAAGGGATTAGGCATGGGCTAAAAAGTTATTCCATTAATGGGAAAAATGGAAATTGTGTTCAGATATGATTGGAGGGGGAAATTATGGGAAGTATTAAATGAATTAATGGATTTACATGGACAGATGTGAAGCACATGGCGCCTGTCATTTGCTGCTTACAAATTGTCTTTCATGATTTTAGAGTCTGGGTGACAGATGGCTCCGCAAAAGCCGAGGAGACTCAAAACTCAACAGTCCCCTGGACCAGATGGCATTAATCCTAAACTCCCTTGCAAGACCAAGAGCACCTCTTCCTACAGAACGTCAGAACGTCTACAAGATGGTGCCAAATGCTGATTTAATCTTACAAGGTTGGAGACCACTCCACACATCTGACAGAATCATCTCCAGTTCACAAGAAAAGTTATGCAGCAGATCATTTGCTAATCTTTCAGTTGCTTTGGGATTCTTTCTTCTTAATTTAAAGCTATAATGGAGCTAGCATGTTGTTTTGCAGCGATGAGAGTGGAAAGAGAAAGGCAGCTCAAATGCACAATGAGTTTTGTTTTCTGGAGCTGACGGCTGGAATCTTGTAGGTGAGATGCACATGCAAGACACATGTGGATATCTTCTTTCAGATGGTGTGCAAGGAGCTGTTCACTAGCTCCTTGTGCACCCACCAAAACTTCCCCGAGAGATAGCTGTCAATCCCTGAGCTGGGAATTGTGAACATTCATAGACTAGGAAAGAGAGAGGCATGGCTTCTCAGGTAAGGTGAGACATCAACATTTTTATGTGCTCAGAGCATTTCTACCTGTGAAATGGTAAGAGGGGTTATGGCCATCCTATCGGCAGCATGAGCAGTGATAAGTTTGTGGTATTCATTGAATGGGTCGATGCGATGTTATGAAATGTTCAAGAACATTTTCTAGGTTAATAGAGGTTCTCAATGGTTCATGATTTATTTATTTATTGCAGCTGGTTTGCCTGAAAAGGGAAAAAAAAAAAAAAGAATGAGACAACAGATAGAAGGATGAAAAACTTGGAAGAAACAAGAATCACAGAATCATAAAGTTGGAGGAGACCACAAGGGCCATCCAGTCCAACTCCTGTAACAGGAACACTGAACCAAAGCACCCCTGACAGATTTCTATCCAGCCCCACAAAGATAATAAGATACTAAGAACGTCTGACGCTTTTAAGCGAGGGCCACTGGATTCCCAGTGACTGGGCAGCATATAAATAAATCCTATTATTATTATTATTATTATTATTATTATTATTATTATTATTATTATTATTATCAAGGATAACCATACTCCCGTACACATAT
>NC_056528.1:47561909-47572138 GCF_019175285.1 Sceloporus undulatus | reverse complement strand
TACTATCCATGGGTGTATGAATCCCTGTAGGGTCAACGTCCAGCATGGTATATAGTGCTTCAAGCGTTGGGGTATGGCTCTCAAGAGCAGGGTTCAAATTTCAGTTCAGCCATGGAACCCCACTCGGTGTCCTATATCCCTGTAAGTTCATCTCCTGCCCCACAGGGCAATGGTATAGGCTGTGCCAATGGAGTACATTTCAGCTCCCTGTTCTGTGGTTTTTGTATACAGAATGGGGGAGCTGTCTTCTTGTTCTTGCCCATAGGTAGCAACATTTCTTAGCATGGCCTGTCTGACAATTGCCTCCCACCCTGGCCATTCTAACCCATATATAGCAGGTATGGGCAACTGTGGAGGGGGTCTTATTTCTACTCCATACCCAATCTGGTGGGCTACATAGTCATATTTAAGCATGATGGAAGGGACATAACATGACCTCTGATCGCCATTTTGGCCACTTTTCGGGTTTGGGTATTTGGGGGGTGAGAGTTTGGGGGCTCTGGAAGGAGAGGGAAGTAAGCCATCACGTTTGTGGCACATCAGGGGTCTTTGAGGACCATTTCCCAGCTGCAAATAAAATAAAATAAATAAAAATGCCCATGCCATAAAATTAAATGTGGGGGTCTGAGATCTATTATTATTATTATTATTATTATTATTATTATTATTATTATTATTATCCCTCCTCTCCCTATATTGGATCGAGGGGGGATACAAAGGCTTATGGGGGACTTCAGGAACTACACTCTGGGTCCCCAAGGATGCCAATTGCCCACCTTTGCCATCTAAGATCTCAAGGAGGATCATTAACCATTAGTTCTGCAATATAAGCTAAAGGGCTTAGCAAGCAACCTCACGTGCCAAAGGGATGCTGAGAAATAAACGTCGACTGCAGCCCCTTCTGTGGGGTTGGGCACATTAGCCCAACCATGAAGCAAGGCATTAAATAAAGCTCTGGTACTAATTGCAGGCCTGCCTGATTTATTCCGTTGGATGTGGCCGAGAGAGAGGCAATAACAAGGGAACAAGAGAAAGGTCACCCCTTGCAGCAGGTGCCCCAGGAGTGCTGGAACGTAACAGCAATTGTGTCAACACTAAAATTATATAGTGTCCTAGTCAGAGGCTGCAGCTTATTAAGCCTCTTTACCAGCCGAGTGCTGGTAAAAGATACAACTCGAGGCAAAACAGACGGCCAGGATTTAATCTCATCAGCTGCATATAAATCAGTTTTAAAAAGCTTTCCTTGGCTTTACTAACATACTCCAGTGCCTTCATTGGAGGCCTTTAACGCTGGTTGCCTTGTCGTTTATAGGAACAGAAAAATACCAAGACAGGATTTGCTCGCTCTCTGACTGAGTTTCTCCTTCAGGATATTTTCTTTAGTACTGAGCTAAAGGGAAAAAAAATTAAATGATATCATGGCTCACTTTCTTCCGGTATTGGGGGAGATCTGGAAGGCAAGATTAGAGAGTAATGCAGAAGTACTGAAGACATGTGCAATACGGAATGGTCCCAAATCAGTATGTATCCACTTCTTTTTACTAACATGATCACGGTGTAAATGGGGCTCATGTGATTTTGGGAAGATTGTACTGAGAAACTAGGGGTGATTTTGAAGATCGCCACAAGTGCAGATGGATCACTGATAGCAGGACAGTGGTGGTTTTTTTCAGGGGGTCCTTCCACACTCCACAACGATAGCACTATGATTCCACTATAATAGAAGAGTCTCATCACAGGAGCCCCATTTTCACTGTGACCGTGTTCATAAAAAGAAGAGGATACATACTGATTTGGGACCATTCCGTATTGCACATGTCTTTGATACAATGGCTGGGTTCTCATACTGTCTTCTGCATTACTCTCTAATCTTGCCTTCCTGTCCTATGTCCTACCCAGAGTACCTTTCAGGTTTGAAATGATTTTAAACACAATTCCAAAAGTATGCTAATATGATTTTTTTTTCAAAAATAAAGAACTATATAATCCAGTTTAACTGAAGCCACTGCACCACGCCGGGTCCCTATATGAATATATCCAAGAGCATAATATGTTCCTCAAAAAACAGAAAGAAAAAAGGATTCAAAGCCCAACAAAGACAAGATGGGAGACCAAAAATATAAAAAGATATGAAGGCACTTCTATGATGGTGGGAGTTTATAAGCTACAGAAAATCAAAATAAAGACGCTGGAAACTTAATATACTACAGCGGCTTCTTAAAGCTCCATATTGACTTAGCATATATGCAGCTGATAACCAGTCGCTTCTAGGTGATATCCTTGGAAAGTTTAATTGGTTTAAATGAGGCATGAACAGAAGCAACAAATGGTGTTTTTTGTGCAGCCCGTTCTGAACGCAAAGGTAGAACAAAAGCTCTCCGTACTTTCCGGATGTTTTCAATGCTTTTTTAAAAATTCAAGCCAATTATTTCTCCACCGACTCGGTAACTCAGTAGTAGACAGTCTTGCTGTTATCTGGAAATGCAGAGGTTAGGTTTATTGTTATGCCAGTGGAACAAATAAGATACTGGAGGTGGAAGTAAGACACAGTAGGGGGAATAGAGCTGGATGCGCTATCGAAACTAAAATCGATCCAACCTCTTTCTTTACTCTTTTTGGAAGCAATGAGAGAAAACTGTGCTTGGAAAACATAGTCAGAAAAAGTTCAGAATTGTGGAGGAGGGAAACTCCTTACAGAAAATAGTTTAATTTCTGAAATGTCAGAAGTGTGTATTCCTCCTCTTTACAAGAGCTAGAGATACAACTCTGTTTCTTTGCCTACAGTGGCTCCGGTTTTAAACTTCTGGTTTTAATTCTTTAATAGTGATGTTGCCTTTTCATGGCTATTTACAGTCGACTCATTTGTCTCTAATTTCTCCTATATCTTGGACAGCTGTATAGCAGGGATGTAAGTCTTCACTAGTTACCTCTCAATGGAAACAATGAGTAATGTTTAGCCATTTTCATCCTGCTGTGAGAAAGTCTTCAAAAACCACTCATTGAAGCCTATTTGAAATTAGGGACTTGTTCTGCACAAAATTCACACACGGTTGTTTGGCACGGAAAATGGCATTCTCATGATCCTTCTTGCCAGGGTTTCTCAACACTTGGGGTGGGGGGAAACACCACTATTTCGTACTGATTATCCCAACAGTGTGATGCTGCAGCAAAGCAGGCAAATAATATTTTACCTTACATTAATAGAAATGTAATTCCCAAGATTGTTGCTTTTCTGTGCCGTCAAGTCTTTTCTGCTCATCTCTCTATCTCTCTATCTCTCCCTCCATCCCACCCCTCTCTTTTAAAAATACTTGTCAGTATCCTTTAATGGTATAATTTTGTTAAAAATTGTTGGTGATGATGATGGTTTGGATGATGATGTTTTTACAGTGTTGCAGGGGAACTCATGCTTTCTCTAGTGAAGGGCTTTTGGTGAAACAAGACAGCCTTGGTCCTTTCGATTCCGCCTTTTAAAATGTCTCAGTTGATCATAATGGCTCTAGAACATGACCCATGTCTCCATTTTGACCTGAAATACCCATTGTCCAATTCGGCATTGTTTTGGCTTTGTCTGTGTGCAGTGTTGGATAAAAGGCTTGGGAGAAGACATGAACTTGGTTGTAAAGTCCTTCACCTCACTGATCCTTATAGAAGCCTCTTACTCTTTCAGCAAGCATACAGATGAGCAAAACTGGAGGACATCTTTCCTGTAACTGTGAAAGCCATTCCCCAAATCTGTTTGACAGAAAGGTCAAAACCCAAGATCCTCAAGTGAGGCAGGCTAGACTTCAAAGTGGATTGTTCGACCATATTCTTTTACAACTTCAGCAAAACTTCCATAATGTTTCCAATACCACACATTTCCACATGTGCCACGTGGCACCTGACTCCTTAAAGTCTGCCATTTCCAAAGCTTGAGTACAGGCAAAGTTGCCCCTCCGAATTACTAGGCAGAGCAGCGATCAAGTTCAATATGTACCTTTAATAAGTTGCAAATTGGTTGCAAAGACAATCTGGCTGTCGGACTGGAAACAATGCAGACTCACAAAATGTTGTGTGTTTGGGGGGTATGTGGGTGTCAGGATCCAAGCCTGCAATGAAGTATCAGAGAAACGGCTTATGTCAGGTGTGCAATGAAAATGTGACAGATTTGCACCTTAAGCCAAAAATAAAGAGGGAAGGCCCAGGTATTGGGGTGAACTAGGCCCACATTTATTGAACTATTTAACCCCAATCTGCACAGAGATAACCAACAACAACAACAACAGTAAAGGTTTATTGTAACACTTGAGTTAAAATAAAGCAGTCCTTTCCCCCAAACTCTTTCCACACTCTTCCCCCCTTCCCTTCATCTGAGTTGTATTGCATTTTGAAAAGGGTCACCCTACATCAGAAGTGACTTGAAGGCATCAATGTATCATCCTGATAGGACGACAAAGTTAACCGTGTTTCCTTATCCAATGCGCATTTACTTATTTGTTTTTCAAGAAGGCCAATGGTAAGGCATACATGTTCAAGCTTCCTGGTCTCTGACTC
Organism: Sceloporus undulatus; assembly: GCF_019175285.1. Lineage (NCBI taxonomy): Eukaryota > Metazoa > Chordata > Lepidosauria > Squamata > Phrynosomatidae > Sceloporus > Sceloporus undulatus. The sequence goes on along the minus strand of NC_056528.1, from coordinate 47,567,602 downwards.
ATACCCAGTTTAAGAAAGGAAGCAGTTAAGTGATTGTTCCAGAAAGTGGCAGCATAAAAAAGCTCTACGCCTGCGACATAATTTTACCAAATCAGTACAAATTTAATTTTAAAACACTTTGGGAGCGACGGCTGTATTAGCACAGAATGCATCTGAAATCAATTCAGGATAATTTAATTCTCCAAACTGAAAATTCCATTTATTAGAAGGGGGAAACCGAACATCTTCTCTTAGTATTAATAGGTTCCTTGGTAGCAATTACTAACCTTGACTTCAACTGGTTCAATCGCTCTTTGCAACATACAAACGGGGGGAACGCTATTTGCCAATTGAATGCAACAGCATTTGAGAATCTGGTAGGGAAATGGACAGACACCCTTGAAAACTCCCCTAATCATGATGCTAATGAGAGAAATACTCCCTGATAAGCATCACAGTGGCTGTCTCTTTGCATCTCCCATTATCTTTTATTTTCCTTCCGAATTCATGGTATCTTAGCAACCGTGCGGGCCTGATAGCCTTAATGGGTCCAAAAATGACACTCTTGGAAATCTATCGCTGAAGGCCTGGTGAGTGGAGTAATGATGCTCTTTGATGGTGGAGCTCAAACCACAGAGATAGAGGAGGATTAACAGCTTTCCTTGCATGGTTTGTCATATTTATCCATTTTTTAGAGAGAAGAATGAGAGCCTGGTAATCACACCTGAATCTAAATAATTTTTTCCAACAGAAGGGCATGGAGGCCAACTGGGTAAAGGCCATCATCATCATCATCATCATCATCATCATCATCATCATCATCATCATCATCATCATGAGCAACAACAACAACATTTGAGGGGAAAAATGATTTCCAAAGAATCTTGAGAGATAGTCATGAAGAAGCTGATTTCCTGAGAATGCACAAAATGTCTCCATGAATCATGAGCCAGGATTCCACATTTGTTATGATCTCCACGGAGGGTAGACTGGCAAGCGCAGGGCTGATGGCCAAACCTATTAGCTGGTTGACTGCTGCTCATTGCTCTGGGTTCGTCCAGGTTGAAAGCGTGGCATGGACCAAGCATCTGGAAGCGCACCGAGGGAGGGGGAAAGGAAGCGTATGCCGGCTCTTTATTAATATTCCTCTGATGTCAGAGCCTTGACACGGGAACTGAGTCATAAAGGGAAAGGAAGCAGCGGAGACGGCTTGTTTGCTTGTTCAAAATATTGGGATAATAAGCATGCACTTCCGTAATGCTGTCAACTGTGCTCAAGCTGACTCCTGGAATGCATCCTACGTTGGGCTGCTCTTGAATTATCGGTGGATGGGTTAATCCTTTTCTGCTCTAGCTCACTTTTGCTTTTGTCCATTCCTGAGTCCATCCCTTCTCAATTCTGCACAGATTTTAGTTTTGTTTAGGGGGAAAAAACCAACAAGAATATATGAACAGGGATGAAGTGGGAAGTGTGAGAGAGGTATTTGGACACATGCTATGGGATATAGAGAGAATTAAATGGGTAGCGGTCCCCCAATGGCGTATCCATAGCACACAATTATGGTAGTTTGATGCCAGTTTAACTGCCATGGCTCCATCTCATGGTGTCCTGGAATTTGTACTTGTATGGAAACATATAGAATTCTTTGCTAGAGAGCTCTGGTGCTGTAGAGTGGGCTCAAGTTCCTACAGTGGATATGTACTGTAAAAAACAATGCAGTTTGTCACAGTTTTAATGTCCACAGTGCCATCCTCCTGAGTCTTGGGATTTGTCATTTTATGAGGCACAAGCACTTTTTTTGGAAGAGAAGGCTAAAAACCTTGCAAAGCTACAAATCTCAGGATTCCATGAGGTGGAGCTACAGCACTTAAAGCCATGTCAAACTGTATTATTTCTACAGTGTGGAAGCACTCTGATTTCTGACTTATGGTGATGCTAAGACAACTCTGTCATGGGGTATTCTTTGCAAAAATTGTTCAGAGAGGATTTGACTGCCTTTTTCTGAGACTGAGAGAGTGTGTTTGCCAAATATCATCTGGTGCCATTGCATGGCTGAGCAGGGATTCAAACTCTTCTCTCCCAGAGTTTTAGTCTCACGCTCCATATGATTCTGGTGCTTCCAGAATATGGACATACACAGATTTATGTAAAAATAGTTCCAACCTGATCTCCCCTCCATCTCTTTTTTGCTAGGAATGGTGATCATTTCACCGCTCTTCCATTTAAAATGAGAAACCCAAAAAAGTGGAATTAAGATTTAATCAGTGGAGGTTTATTTCAAGTATCTGTTTAGCCAAACAGTGAAGCCCTGCTCCTGGCTGGCGAGGCAGAGGCATTGCTCTCAGTTTTTTTTTGCAACCACAAAACAAACAACACCTTTTGCTCCAAGAGCCAGCAGGCAGCCTGTAGTCTCAATAAGCAAACAAGAGGTGATCTGGAAAGCATTGTGAGCGTATCCCATTCATATCCCAAAGAATGAATGCTAATGACTGGTGCAGAACATAAAGCCAATGGTTGTTTTGCAAGCTACACTCTAATGAGTAATTATTTTAAACGTAACTGCAGAGGGAGATGTGCCCTGTAGCATAAGCAAGGAGGATTAAGGCTTGCTAAATTTCTATTATTGCCGCACTCATAATTTTGGCCATTAGATGCTGAGCACAATGCATTTCCACTTTCGAACCAGAGTTGCCAATGCGGACCTTGCCAGTTAATTTGTGTTCATAGTGCAGGGCCATGCAGATCACATTTGACTGTTTACTTCATGGCTCCCCATAAGGCAAGGGAAGGGGGAAGCAGGTGGCGGCAGCATTACTGTTTCACTCCAAAGCCGTTGTTAAGTATGCAGAAGGGCATGCAAATCGCATTGAGAAGCTTACACAGCAGGGAGTGTGATTAGCAATGGGCCCCGGGCTTGGAACCTTGCCCTATTTTTTGTTCTTCGGGGTGGCAATATAATGATCATGTTACAGGGATTCTTAACACCTTTGCAGCATTCGCTGTGTTAACAAGAATGGAAGAGGTGACTATCTGCTGCACCCTCAAACTTTTCTCCTCTTGAGAGACAATCACACCATCCTGAATGCAGAGGAACAGTCTGGTTTCAGTGAGCTCTAGAGTCTATGGGGCTCGACAGACCGTCCAAAAAGGGCAGGCTGGAGGCACCCAGTTTTCCTCTGGAGGGGCGCCACAGCAGCTAAACCACACGGCATCCCTCTGCCCCAAAAAGAACCCAGAAAAAACGGGTTCTTCTTGGGACGCTGTGCAGATGTCACGAGTGCAGCACTGGTGCACTTGTGATGTAAGTGACGTGCAGCGATGTCTATACGCTGCGCATAGCTTACGTCATGATGGTGGCCCCCGTGTGAATGAGAGGCTGCCATTATGCCGCCACCATGAGATGCTAGGGTCAGGGAATGTGTGGTTGGTGTGCACTCCCTAACCCTAGAATTGCCTCCAGGATGCCGCTTCCAGCAGGTATTTACCGAGCCTATGACTCCACAGGGCACCTCTAGATATGTCACATTTTCTTAGTGTTATTCCATGCTCAGTTAAGAAGGTTTCCTGTCTCAGCAGTCAGCCGGGGGTTGACTGTAGGGTTGCAAAGGTGCCTTACAAAAGCTTCCAGACTAGTGTTTATTGTTCTCAGAGTCAAGCCAGTCCAGGTGAGCAGGGGAAGGCAAGCAAATGAAGTGTCAAATTATGAAACCTTTTTTCATTTATTTCATTTATGAAAGATGTACAAATTGAGATTCAGCTCCTCTGAGAGCCAGTGCGATGTAGTGGTTGGAATACTGGACTATGAGTCCAATAGTGGGTTGGGGTATGATGGTTGATACTGCTATTATGAGTCCAGTGAAGCTTGCTCCCATGTAAGAGTGCATAAGAGTATAATCTAAGATCAAAATCCTATGGCTTGTCCCAGCTACAATAGGATCACCAAATCAATGGAATTTAGATACGTGTCTTACTCTTTAATGAGTCAATGAGAGTGATTTTGCTGGGAGTAGAAATTCGGTTTTGGTCTAAGGGACATACTACATTCTGGAGTGGATCTAACCAAGAGGGACACTGAAACTGATGGAGTTAAGGTGGCCACAGTCAACTTGGGTTTCGTTAATTTCAGTGTCTCTGCTCTACCTACGCCTAAATTGGAACCCAACTCATTATATGCAAGATCCATATTAATCTCCCACCCCATCCCTGCTAAGATCAGTGTACAAGAGAGGTAATGAACTATTTTCAGCAGAGGTGTCCTAAATTCCAGGTTGTGAAATGGCTCTAGAGGTGCATCCCAGCAGCAAGTGGGGCTAAGAGCATGGGATGGGACTAAGGCCAGATATGCTGAGGACCACTGCAATTTTGCTAGTTTGAGCATCTTCCCACCAGGCAAGGAATGGACTCAATTCTATGCATGTCTACTCAGAAGTCATTTCCAGTGTAATAGATTCCCGGTCTGCAAGGCATACTTCTACCTGACGAAACATCTTCTGTCTACAAAGCATAGCTCAATTCGATGTAACCATTTCCCAGGTTTTAAATACCTTCTTATCTCTTATCTTCAATCATTGGTTGGAGATAACATCAGCAGACGCTTGTGGGACAGATAGGCCCCTTCTGTAATCGGCTATCCCTATCCCTGATTTACGAGGCACACCGTTGTAATTTTCAGGTTAGAAAGATAACAACTTCAGCTTGAACTTGGTGTCACATTTACAGGAATAAACACAGCAGAAATACATTTCCAGATTCCTCAGAACACGTTAGTGATGATTTTCATCACTGGGTGGGATTTTATGTTCTGAAAGGTTTCACCTTTTGTCTGATGATACATTCAGATTAGGAAACATATCAGTTGACCTAAACTACTGAACTCACGAGAAGGCAGTGTAAATGAGCAAACTGCATTGGAAATGTGCATAAATCCAAAGCAGTGTGAGATTACAAAAACAAAATGAGATGCCTATAAATGTAATTAACTTTAATCAAACCTAAAAAAAAAACAGCTTTGAGTGTCAAATATCCCCTCCAATCATTTTTTAAAAAGCTTTTAAATTGATGTCATACAGGTTTAACAGGAGGGTAGGATCTCATCCCTCTGTATCCATCCCTCGAAAATCCAAATGCGGGTTGATTCTCCCTTGTCCAAAATGCCTGGGACCAGATGTGTTTTGGATGTTGGAATATTTACATCTACACAATCGGACAAAATCGTGGCGATGGGACCCAAGTTTCAACATGGAATCCATTTATCTTTCATATACACCTTATAAACATACCCCGATGGTAATTTTATACATAATATTCTCAGTAATTTTGTGCATGAAGCAACATTTGTGTACATTGTTCCATCAGAAAGCAAAGGTGTCCTTATCTCAGCCCCCCGCACCGACAATTTTGGATTTTGGAGGAGTTTGGATTTCAGAATTCTGGATAAGGCATACTTGAACTGAATTCTTTTCTAATTTCACTTTCAGAGGACAACAATTGCATAGGATACTGATAACAGTCTCAGTTGGATGAAGGCTGCCAATCAGGAAAGTATATATCCACCCTCATGACGCTAATGGAAAAATACAGTCAGCCCTCCATGTTTGCGGCTTTGATTTTTGCGGCTTTGATTATTCATGGGTTTGATTAATATGTTCTCTCTAGGAATCTCCAGCACAAATCTATGGACAATTTCTGCCAGAAGTCACATTGGAGGAGCTAGA
>NC_056528.1:47530900-47546909 GCF_019175285.1 Sceloporus undulatus | reverse complement strand
AGCCCTGCTCAGGTCTTGCAGACTCAGAGCCATTGCTTTCTTGGTAGAGTCTATCCATCTGGAATGCAGTCTTCCTCTTCTCCCATTGCCTTTTACCAAGCATGATTATCTTTTCTAATGAGTCTTGTATTCTCATGTTAGGTCCAAAATATGACAGTTTTGATATAGTCATCTTGGCATCCAGGGAGAGTTCAGGCTTGCTTTGCTCTTAGACCCATTCATTGGTATTCTTTGTCTGTTTGTTGTACCCACAGAATTCTCCTCTAGCATCGCATTCCAATTGACCTGTTTATCCTCCTGTTGGCTTTCTTCGCTGTCCCGCTTTCACAAGCACACGTAGAAACCAGAAATGGGATCTCATGGAGCATCCTGACTTTGATATTCCGTGATATAAACTTCAGCAGGATTCTGAAGGGAGGATGTTTTGTATCCTGTGTTAGCGTGTCTACTCAGAAGTAAAAACCATCAAACTCATTTGGGTGCGCTGTGTGGAAATTGTCTACAGAAGCACATGAACTACAAGGAGGATAAAGATTAATTTCCGGAGGGCAGTAGGATTTGGCCTTTACTGAATTTTGTGGAGGATATGCGGTTTCCTGGCACCTTTTGCCCTGCGGTGCCAGTGGAGTGGCTGAGAAACTGAATTGGGTTTAGCCACACTCTCCAGTCCGTAATAAATTGCACTAGAAATACAAGGGCATAACGTTTTCTTCTGTATGGGTTGGAGGGGAGAGGAAGGAAGAATGAGAGAGAGAGAGAAAGAGAGGACTGGAAACTTAGGCAAGAAAGAAGTCTCAGTGTGAAGTAGGAATGCAGTTGAGAAGAGGAAGAACAGAGGAGAATAAACTGTTAACACAATAGCGGGCAAAGCTGGATTTGGATCCAAGGCAGCCAACATTTCCAAAGTGTCCAAACCTTTTGTAGAAGCGTTTATGTGTGCCTTTGCAAACATTTTGCTGACTGGTGATTCTTTCTGTCCGCCTGTGGATTCTCTGGGCATTTGTACATCTGTCTCTAAGTATCTTCTATCATACTGGAATACTGGCAGCAACAATAAATCCAATATTAAATAAAGAAGGAAGCATGATTTCAGGTTCTGTCTGGGTTGCTCCAGTATCAGTAACTATGTGCTATGCATCTGTGCATAATTGGCCTTATGGGCAGAACTCAGTACATATCTGACACAATTTGTCTTCATTAGTATAATGAATACTGAAATTCACAATCCATACACTTCAATAGCCCTTTTGGAATGAAGGAGATTCCTCTGGAGTAAGTAGGATGTGGACTGTTGATCTGTCTATCTTTTTTGTCCTTGTTGGGGGAATAATTCAGCCCAGGGTACAGAAATATCAGTATAAGATGGCTTCTGATGTTCAGAAAACCTTTCTGGCACACACACCCTTAATTTTAATCCTTTTTGAATCAATACTCCAACTATACTCCTAGTATATATTTTCCTATTGAGCTATAGATGCCCCCATATGTGTCACTCTCTGAATTCTTGGTGAATAGATTTGGACGTGTTGCATGTGGCCAAAACAGAATGAAATGCAAAATAAGTGCCCCTGTAAAAAACTACTAGAACGATTCATGCTGCAACACCAAGGACTTTGAAAGGAATGCTCCCAGAAATGGCATCCATGTCTCTGTTTCCTTTGCGACACTAATACAACTCTCTCCTTGCAATAGTTCCATTGGCAGGCAAAGGCCTCTTCATCCCAACTGGTTTTTGAGAACTAAAGGTTTCTAAAGAAGGGCTTTGCTTGGCTAAGCTTTATCTCTGTGTCTAAACTTAAAACCATCTTAAAACCAGCTACCCCAAAGTATGGAAGTCTGTGATGCTGGAGAGAGGGGTATCACAACATGATATGACCATCCATCCATCTGCTTTATAAGGTCTTTAGCCTCTCTACCAAAGAGTGCTGCTGCCTCAAAAACTACGAATTCCAGGATTCTGTAGGATGGAGTTAATGCGGTGTCAAAATGTATTATTTCTACAGTGTAGATGCACTCCCATTATATGAATATTGAAAAAAATATCAATGGTAAATGTTATCTAAATAAAGACAAAGATGAAACTGTTGATCACTTTATTAATTTACTGTATGTAATAAGATGATACAGACTAAATATAAGAAATGCCATCACAACCTGGTTGCAACTGTACATTTCAGAAAACGAACATTTGGATTATGAATGTGACAATCGCTGGGAGCTCCAGAAATGATGAGAAAAGGAAGGTAAGGATCCTAAAATATCGAGGTGTGCAAATTGAGACTGTGCACCTCTGTGAACCATGTGGAGTAGTGGTTTCAATGCTGGACTGTGACTCTGGAGATCAGAGTTCACTTGGCCATAGAAAGCCATAGTAATTCAGTCACTCCCTGGCTGTCCATATCTAATAACATCCTCAACAGCCTCTGGGTAAATACGGACACTTAAATCCACTTACAGAGAGGTAAACTGCATACTGAATTCCAGCCCACATCTCAAAATGTGGGGAAAAATCTCATTGCAGTTGACCATTTTCTCGCAGTGTTTTCTCAGTCTGCCAAGGTACCTTTTCTCATTAAGAAAACATGTAAGCATTCTTTATATCCCTAGTTCAGGGGGGTCTGTTTGGGTTTACACTGCTGAATAATCAAGCTTTAATTAAGCTTTTTGATTTGCAAACAGTAGAAATGAGGAATTTTAGAGTTCTCTGCAAATTAATTCTTTTAAAAGCAGATCGGGTGCTTTCTTGGCTCATAGTCTCTGCAATGCTGCAAATCTGGGGAATGAAGGAAAATTTCTTTTAGATCCAGTTGTTGCTTGGAGGGCAATGCACCTATTCCCCCCCATAGCTAACCCCCTACCTGCCATCTTTGCCCTTTTAAGTACTTTTAAACAAGCATCTTTAGATCAATGCTTTAACATGTTTCTCATATCCATGATTTTTTATGTTCCACTCTCCTGTTTCCACCATTTTAAAACACACACACACACACACACACACACACACACACACACACGTCCTTTTATATCATTTTGGGCTAAAACAGGCTAACACAGACCATCCCTCAAAATTCACGTTTCTGCAATTGTATGCACAATTGCCCCAAGCTCCATTTTGTGCAGTGTTTTGCAACACTTTGTCAAAACACTGCATGGAGACTGCTTTCTTGAAGAGTCTGTGCAGCGGTAATGCGCAAGGGGAAAATACATTGCACACATATAGCATTCTGTACAACGGTCGGAAATAAAAGAAGAAGAACTATGGGTTCCTAATGAATTGGTTCCAATGTGAAGGCAAGACCATAGCTAAGAAATGTGGTTAAAAACAAATGCAGAAAATACCAGGAGCATCTGTAGCTTTTATGAAGTGCTTATGAGAGGCACATGTCAACTTTTCTTTCCTGGTCAAGTGTTCGTTCATTTATTAGATAGATGGAAAGTGCTTCAAATATGAATGTAGTAAGCTTACTATGGAGATTTGCAGGAATAGGTCAAGCCTTCACTTTCACAGTTATCAAAAAATCTAATGTGACTTATTCACCATGTGTTGGGAGACACCATGTGTTCAAATGTAAAGAGACTATCAGAGCTCCTGTGTGTGTGTGTGCGTGTGTGTGTGTGTGCATGTGAGCGCATACACAATGTTGTGGAAAATGCTTCCAAGTCTGAATGGTTGCAAAAGTCTTGGGGGTGAAGCCTTTGAGATAATATTATTCATGTGAAAGATGGTGCAACAAGACCATACTGAAAAACATCAAACTGACATTTTATACATGTATGGCGACAAGGACGTAAAATCAGAGTTTTAAAATGAGATGTAAAAAGCAATGTGTTGCAAGTAAAAGTGTTTCCAGTTTTGTGTTAATTAAAAAGCAAACCTTTTTTCTTACTTTTTCACCTTACTTTTTTGAGTCCCTCCAAATGTTTCGGGAGCACATTGGAGGAAGATTTGTTTTTCTTCAAGGCTGCTTTCTCTTGTTAATAGAAAGTAACTATTAACATAAATACATGCATTCCATTAGCAGTCCTAAGTACAGGTTGTTGTTATGCGCTTTTCAGTTGCCACCAGTTTACAGCAACCCTATCATCAGATTTTCTTGGCACAATTGATTCAAGTCAGAACATTTCCCATTGCTTTTCAAAGTCTTTCCTCTGCTGGGTGAGATTGTATATTTTCCAATGATTTTGCTGGTTTGTGTGTAGATATATGCATTCCAAACCCTATTGGTAAAAGATTTGGCCAAGAGCTTGCATTGCCATCCTAACTAGTCCCTCCTTAAACTGTAAATCCCAGGATTCCACAACAGGTAGCCATAGTAGTAAAAATGGCACAATAATGCTATAACGTGTAGTGTAGTATCATCCTGAGTTTTGTCATGAACATGGTGAACCACACGTGCAAAATAAAGCAGGGTTCCAGATGCTTTGAAAGCAGGGTGTTTAGATAATGCACAAGACAAAAGAGGGTGGAAAGTGGATTGAAGCTGTGCTCCAAGGTTAATAACTGGAGCAAAAAGAAGCCCTGATATGCTGACTTAGTGCGGAAAATGCACATCTTCATGCTTGCACCAGCACAGGGCTGCGACAAAGCAAAACAGTGAAAGTTCAACAACTCCAAGGGTTGTAATGACAACTCACACAAACCAGACAGTCCAATGGAGGACATGGGGTGAACAGAGGTGAAGGGGACATGTATGGGGGTGGGTGGGCTCCATGATTGTGCTTTGCCAATGTATCTCTTGGCACACTGATGCACCAATGCCCTGTACCGGCAGACATCACACATGCGGCTGATCAAAGGGGTGGCCATGCAATGGGACATGGGAGGTAATTCAAGATTGCAAGAAGTGTGTCTGTGCAATAGTGTGCATACATTGTGAGGAGTGCTTGGCCTGCCTTGGGAGTGGGCTGTGTGGACAGCAGGGTTTCAACCCTATTTCAGAACTGAGCCACTTTTTCCTGCCCATCTGCTCTGGCCCTAAATTATGACTATCAATGCGCTTCCCCACAAACCTACCTTTCCAGCCTTGCAGCCCCCAGCCAAAGTGTTTCTGAAGCTCTGGGGATTGTAATGTTGAGCAATGATGTCCACAGTGCTCTCTGGGTCACAGAGTGGCGTGAGAGTAGGCAGCTGGAATAGCCCATTGGGTTTATGCCACAACTGCATGTCCCAAGATACCCTGGTACTGAAAGAGTGCTGTCGATATCACTTCTCAACACTCAATCTCCAGTACAGTTGTTCCTTCGTATCCAGTATCCAGGAATTCAAGCATCCATGGCTTGCAGGACAGTGGAGCATAGGGAGTCTTGGAGATGTCTCATCTATAGGGTCACCATAGGTCGAGATAGATTTGAGGGTGGATAACAACAACAACAAAGATTGTGAATATTCGTTACAGACCTAATTTGTTCTCAGTTGTGACTAGAGCAGGCCTTTTTCACCAAATCAGCTCATGTTTTGTATTTTCATATAAAACATGCATTCAAAAAAAATGGAAATCAATGTTTATACTCGTAGAATATATTTTTTATACTTTTATGTAAACACTATTCTGCTTTTATCTATTGCCTTTTAAAAACAGATACATGAACTGTAAGCCGTCGCCTTTGTTGTTTGGTGTAAAATATGCCTTGTGCTATTGCAGATGACATTCTCCTGCTGGTTTTACTCTGTTTTGGTCGGGATGTTTGTTCCGGCTTTCAGCTCCAAGGTGAAGGCTGCGCCAGAAGGGTAATTTTGAAATATTTTCAATTTTCTTTTAATATGACAGGAAAAGTCTCTTTCCTGCTTCCTTTCTATCATTCACTTTGGGCTTGTGTTCTGAAAGGAAACCTTGTTTGTCAGCCTTTGAAGCTTGGCATGCGTGTGACTGTAACCAAATATGGGGCCGAGAAACCTGTTTTCCAAAAGCTACTTGGGATAAAATAGCTTTTATTATTGTTTACTTCCAGGTTTGGAATGAACTTTGGTTAAAGAGTAGCTCCTACACCTGCGCTCCTTTCAAAATCTGTCTCTTCAAATTCGCCAGACTGATTTGTCATTTTCTTGCGCGCCACAACCAGTTGCGTCTGCGGTTGCCTCCTTCCACCGACAAGGACTAATGCCTTGTGACATCTGCAGCTGTGCATCACAAGAGCTTGGAAAAAGGCAGAAACAAGAGGCTGAGTTTGGAAGGCGATGGCTGATGGCTCATCTCTTTGGAGCACTTTTAATGAAGGTGTCACGTTCCATGACTTGATACAAAAGGGTTTGTCACATGCATACGATGCAAGTGATGTGTCACAACCGGCATGTGTGAGTGCTGATAAACCAACATATATGTATCCCCTCCAATATTCTGGAGATGAAAGCAGAGGAACTGCAATACACAGAATAATAGAGTCATTGGTCGGGAAGGAAAGAAGGACCTATGACATCCATCCAGTCCAACCCTCTGCCATGCAGGAATGCACAGTTTAAAGGTGGCCATCCAACCCAGTTTAAGGATCCCTAAAAGAAGGAGAATCCAACACCCTTTGAAGCAATATATTCCACTGTCAAACCGCTCTTACAGTCAAGACATTCTTCCTAATATTTAGGTGGAATATCTTTTCTTGTCCTTGAACAGATCAAGCCGAAAGTGCCAGACCAGAACTTATATGGCATCACTTAATGTCTTCAAGGAGACTGATTTTCAATTTTTTATAATCCATTTTATTTATATGATAAAAATAAAATTGCAACATATATACATAAGCACAAACCTAGAAAATAGCAAAGCAAAAGCTCACCTGCAAATGTTTACATCCACCCCCACAAACACAAAGCGCATAAACAATTTATTTTATTTTACTTTATTTTATTGGCTTTGGGGGATATGGAGACCAGGGTTCGATTCCCAGCTTGACCATGAAACCCACTGGGTGACCGTTTGCATGTACTATCAGCTTCACGGAAAGGCAATGGCAACCCTGCTCTGAACAAATCTTACCAAGAAAACCCCATGAGTGTTATGGTTGTCCTAAACTGGGAAAGATGTGAAGGCAGACAATGCAACACACACACAAATGTGTGGGTCCTGGGTGTTTTGACTGAGGCTTTGGGAGGCTTTAAGGGCTGCACTTTGGGGCTTAAAGTCTTCTTGTGCACATTTTACTCACCTCTGTCTTAGAAGACGTAGAATATAACATTGTGTCCCTTTATATCCCAAGTTCAGGGGAAAATTGGAGAATGCAATGGCTGCTGTTTGGGACTGCCCTCCATTTCCTATCCTAAGGTGATAGTCTGGTAATTTATCTATTGCAGTCTTTGATTACTCTGCTTTGGAAACATGAATCAAATGGTTAAATCCATTTCGTCTAAATGCATTAAAATATTCGGATATAAAGTAGTTTTTCAGACACTCTATGCAGCAAGATAGCCTATAATTTAAAAGGAGGGGGAGAAGTTACTGTTTGTTGCTATATGAAAAAGGCAACTTTTAATATTAGAATATTGAATATTGCCTGTTTTTGGTGAATAACGCACCCAAACCATAACAGCCGGAGACCATCACAGGACAAAGCAGCCTGAAAAGCTCAGGCATTATGGCATAAATAGATTGTTGGACCTACTCTGCTAATCCTCATTGGATTCCTTTGTTACTTATGCATTTTGCAGCATCAGCCCATTCATCTGTAATGTCAGGATGATAATTATGGGTTGTCATAAGGATTAGCAAAACAAGCCATTTGAAAAGCATGGTGCGGTTTAGAGAAGTACTAATTATTGTATTCCAATTATTAGTTCAAATGCTTCACTATTTGGGGAAGCCATCTCAAAAAAGCCAGTCAAGAGAATGAGCCTGTTTTGAGCTCAGCTGCATCCGGACTGCAGAAATAATCCAGCTTCACACTTTATGAACTGCCAAGGCTCAATACTATGGAATTCTGGGAATTGTAGTTTGTTGTAGCACCAGAACTTTGTGGCAGAGAAGGTTAAGTGTCCCAGAATTTCATAGCATTGAACCATGGCAGTTAAAGTGGTGCCAAACTGGATCATTATTGCAGTGCGGATGCAGCCATAGGAAAACAATGAAATTCTACAGTTGCCAGATGTAGATTTCAAATCTTGCAGGTATATCAGAACTGCGGTGTCTGCATTGGGTAAAATGCCATATTCCAAAATTCAAGGCCTTCCCCAGTATTAAGATACACTGGGTACAGTTTTCACAGAGCTGACAGACAGTCTATTTCTATTAATAAAGCATGATCCTGCCCCACTTTTTCATAACAATGGCCATGTCATCTCCCTCCCTGAACCCTCTGCATACTCTTTCTTTTTATCATTCCCTTTGTCAGGCCTTCAGTATTCTTTGTTTGAAGCAAAAACTCATTTGTGTCACTCACGACAATGAGGCGTCTGATAGATTCTTTAAGGCTTAGCATTCATCATTTTCAGTTATCGCCCCAAAAAGTTAAACTCAGTGACACTGGGAGAAAATATTCCAGCTACTTCAGAGAAATACGGCAATGCAAAAATCCGTTCCAGTCCTCTATATCATTGGCTCTGCATGCGGCGAAGCATCAATCTAGCCTATAGTAAAGTTGTAATGGGAGACCGGGGGGGGGGGGGGGGGAATAAGGGACGAGGTATAAAATTTCAGGCCCTACTCTTCCTACATTCAAAATAACTCATGAATAGGATGCACATCCCTGTGCATATTCACCAGATGTAGGTTTCTTGACATAGGCACCCTTCAGATCCCATCCATCCCATGCAGCATGAACTTGGGTCAGAATTGATGGGAGTTGCAACACAAAAAAATTCAGTATTGCCACTTGGTGAAAGTTGACCAAAAAATAATGGGATCATTGCCCCACAGATCAAGAACTGAACAAAAGTGAGCATTTTATGCCCTCCTAGGGATGCGCTTCTTCACTAAGGTTCTTCTTTTCCAGCAAAACAACAACAGCAACAAACCTTCTACTCAGCCTTAAATGAATAATTATTTCATCAAATAGAAGCATATATCTTCCTCCCAGCCATGCCTTATTTTATTTAGAGGAGTCTGCAAACATATTGCGGCATTCAAGATGGCATCTGCCTAGAGATACATTTGCAAAAGGAACTGACCTACGACTTCTCCAGCTTAACTTCTTTGTGCTTCCATCTAGTAATAACAATCTCAAATGGCTTAGAAGAATTGCTGTGTTCAGGAGTCATTCTGTGCAAAATTTACACACAGTAGTTTTGTGTAGAAAATGGCATTTTCTACGCAGGAGGCAGCATTTTCCGAAACAGAAAATTTCCAGGAGGGGACCAGGAAATGGAGGCAAGTTGTAAAAAATCACACACACACACACTCACAAACACAAGTGCATCTTCCCTTCTCTTGTTCTCCCAAGTTAGACATCAGACAACAAAAGAGCCCCCTCCACCACTTCATAACTCTCTGTAATTACAACGGTGATAATGAGCATGATAGATATCTAATTAAAATCTGCAGGAACTGCAGGCAAGGAGAAATGGGAACCATCTCCCCAAACTGCAATTTTCGCTTTAAGTTCAGCCACTTTCTTCAAACAAATCTGAGCTTCTCTTCCCCCCCTTCCGCGTTTTTTCCTGCCAGAGCAGCATTTTCTCCCACCTGCTATAATGAGGCTCCTCTGTAGGTCAAAGCTAATTTCAACAGAGATCTTATGGAACACAGAAAAAAAGATTTTGCTTCAAGATGAAAGAGTGAAAGGTTTCCCCCCCCCCCTCTCTCTCTCTCTTCACTTCTTACTTTTTTTGTCTGCGCTGAGAAATATTGGTTTGGAGTGAGGGACTTGCACTTGGTTTTGCTGTTTCTTGTTAAAACCACGGAGTGAGCAAATAATTCAGCTCGCATCCTGCATTGCATAGAGTTGCATGCAAGTCTTAAGAGCCCTGGTGGCACAGCGGTTAGATGCCAGCACTGCAGCCACAAGGTTGTGAGTTCGATCCCAGGGCTCCAAGGTTGACTCAGCCTTCCATCCTTTCGTAGGTTGGTAAAATGAATGCCCAGCTTGTTGAGGGAAACTGGCTTACAAATTGTAATCCACTTAGAGAGTATTGAGTTCACTGATAAGTGGTATAGAAATGTAATTTCTATTGATATTGCTATTTGCTGGCCCCCGCTAGAGAAGAGGCCAGAGTAAATATGGAGAATGAAGGGGGTAGTATTGGTTGCTTTTTAAAAATTGGTCCTTTCATCCCCCTTCCCAAATTAATAATGTCTCTTCTTGACATTGTGCCTGGTCAATACAGGATTATTCACCTGTTGTCATATCTTAATGACTTTGAGGCTGTACAGAACAGCCATTGAGACCAACCTGGGCAAGAAGTTGGGAGCATGTTATCCATACGATACATGTCCTGACTCCACCCTGAGGCTGGCATGATGCTGTGTGCTGCACCACATGGTGCATGGTGTCACAATACTTCTCTGACAGTACATCTAGATTATGTAGCGCCAAAGTAGTGCCAAAGAGCCATGGCACTGGTGGCTATGGCACCCTCCGTGACACAGAAAGGATCCGCCTTCTGCGGCACCTTTTTACGCTGTGGAAAAGCGAGATTGGGGCTGAGGCGTGTGGTTGCCATGGCCCCGATATGGCTCTAAAAGGCGTGGTCCGTACAGCCCCTATGTTCCCACTGAACTGTGTTCAGCTGGGCGTCATGCCAATGGCACCCTGCGCATGCCGTAAAAAGAACCCACCAAGAGTGGGTTCTTTTTAGGGCTCCTGGAGACCGTGGCGTTTGTTACAGCCCACATCCGAGGGAGATGTAGGAGATGCCACTCCTTTCTCCCAATCTGTACAGCCCCTAAGTCTTCTTTTTTTGATACTGTCATGCAATGCCTTGGAATCTATAATAAAAAAAAATTAAGATCAGGATTCAACACCGTGCTCTCTTTATGATCAGAAATGCCCATCTTGTCCATGGTATGTAATTAGAGTGAGTCAGTTCTGCCAGCTTCACAACAAATGCATTCCCGTGTTCTGCGTCCGAATTCCTTCAGCAACAGACACAGTGCCTGAGGTCTCCTTTTGACAGGTAGACGAAAGCTGCTCCCACTGTGAGCCTATCTGAGTTATTGCTGCCCAGAAACTTCTTCAGCAAACTTTTTTCTTTTTACTCACACTCTGTGGAGCAAAGTAAGAAATCTTTCCTATATACATAAAGACATATATAAACTCCTCCGGTTTATATAGGCATAACAACATAAAACTTGCATTTTTAAAAATGTGATCAAATATAGACATACAAGATGTCATCTGCATATGTGGGCAAAACCGCCAACTTTTCACTGCCACTTTTACTTTTGGTGCAGTTTTCAGCAGTTCATAGCAACCACATTTGTCCTCTCAGGATGTCCTGGAATGAACACAAGCATCCTTGTCCCCATCAGATCTTCAGGAGAAGACTTTCTCTCTTGGTCCCATCACCATCGTAGGCATGCTTGGCGAAGACATTGGAGAGAGACCTCTCGATGGATGCTCCCAAATTGGGGAACTCCCTCTTTAGAAGGTTTTACTGCCCCCTTGTGACCTTTCTGCTGGAAGACAAACCTTTTTATTTAGGTGGGCATTTCATTTTTAACTCATTGCAGCAAATGGAACTCTTAATGGGGAGGGGGATGCATGAAATTGGATTATGTTCTCTGTTGACTAATGCGCAAATATTAACGTTAATATCTGATCAACTTAGAAAGTGTTTCCACCCTTGCTTGCTTGGGACCATGTCTCTATTGTTTTATGTTTTAAATGAGTTTGTTTTTAACCTGGGTTTAATGTGATTTTAAAAAAAGAAATCAAATTGCCCTTTAATGGTCTTTTCCCTTTCTGTGTCAATAACAAATTAATGGTAGTAGGTGACCAAGGGAAGGTTTCATTGAGGGACTCTCTAAACCTATCGCAACAAGCTCTGGGCAACAGGATGAAGGTGAAATAACAAGGGCAATGTTAGTTTTTTTGCCCCCCCTTGTTGCTGCACTGTTGCATTGTATGCAAAGCAAAGAATCGTACGTCCACATGTATCTGACCATCATTCAGTGTTAGGAAGATGTACCAGTTCCAATGCCAACCCATGAGAATCAACTTTAACACGGCAATAAGGTGGCCAGGAGACCTTCCCTTTCAGTGCTCAAACCCCTTGTCTTTGAAAACACAGTAAGTGCCCAGTTTCTTGTTGAGGTACCTTTGGACTATTGTTTCATGTGCCTATATTTGAACAAAAGAATCCCGGTTCTGCAGCTTCCCGCAACGGAACTCATGTCCGCCTGCTAAGTCTCTAATTATAAGTGGCTCCCCATGGCAATGTGCAGCAATTCTAATTTTCTATTACCAAAAGCTACTTGCCAACTCTGAAGCCTAGGAGTGCAATGTTCACCGTTAATAGAGGTTCTTATGAGAGATGACCTCTGCACTTCCCTGAACCATTGGTTAGAAAAACAGATGGTTCCCAACATGAAGCATCTATCTCCACTGCATTCATGGGCTGATTTCTTTCTGCCTGAGGAACAAGTCTTTGGAAACTGAACGATTCCGGGAGGAATAAAAAAAGAAAGGGGGAGGGAAAGGAGGAGGAAGCAGAGCATTCACTAGACACATCATTACAGTGGCTGCTTGTAGAAGAAATATCCACAATCTATTTTCTTTTCCTGCAAAGGAGAGAGTATATAGACGTGGCGGCTGTTGGCTTTCGTCTTAGTGGGTCAGTGAATTAAAACTCTGGGCTTTAATCTGCAATTTAAAGGAGCTTTCTGAGTACGAATCCTATCCCTTCCAAATAGGTCCAGCATTTGGACAGATCCTTTAAAACTCAGGGCATATTTACCAACTCATGGAAGTGGGGGCCATCAACGACTACTGGGGTATGGAGAAAAGTGGCCACGTAATGTGGACATGGTCTCAAGGAAGCAAAGGTGAAGACACTTTCTACGTGGATCTGAAATTAATGTTAAAATTTGCAAGAGAGAACTTGATCCAAGTTCATGAATATTCCTCTAGCTTCCTACCCCCCACTTGTTTTGGTCCTAGTCCAGGGCACCAATCATGGGTTAGACAGACCTATTTTAAAAACTTAGGGGCTATACAGATGGGTGGCTAAAAGCCACCTGTCTTTGCCCTTGGTCAGTGCCGCAGCAGCTGCACACTGCGCCACCGACCTGTTCCCTAAAAAGAAACCACTCTAGGCAGCTTCTTTGAAGGGGTGCCATCATGGGGCTTGCATGCCACAATGACACCCCTTCCAGCCAGTGCTGTTTGGGTGTTCTGACACCCATGTGTCATCATGGTGCGCCCTGTATGGATGGGCACATGCCAAGATGGTGTATGGGCGGCGAAGGTAGGGCTGGGTGCATGTAACCGCTCTACTTTTGGGCTCAGGCTGGCACAAAGCGCCGGTCTGTTTAGGGCCAATAACTTTAAAATGTTGAACTCTTAGGGGTCTGATAGCTTCTGTGTCACTGGAATCTGCTTGAGATTATCCGCTGAACATTGAAGGCATTATCCAAGTTGGTTGCCCTTGTCTTCAAAACAGGGTCAGCACTGTGGGCAGCTTCTTTAATATTTAAGTTAAAACCTAGTGTGGATTCACTCTTCCACTGACAAGGGATTCACCAGCTCCAGTATGAGGCAGATGATCCTGCAATAACCTCACTCATGAGGTTTGGACTGTTATGAAAAGGAGGCAAATAGTTGGCCATTTAATCTGGTGTTATGAGCCTCAATCATGTCTGTTAGTCTCAGTTAGAGTAAAGCCACTGGATCAGTTGTTGAGTGTTGGGTCAACGCATAGTTATATCAAATTGATCAATGGATTGACTTGGTGTGGGGAGTAACCAATAGGATTTAGGTTAGTATTCTACATCAGTTGCTTAGTTAACTAAGTAACCTCTCCTGGTCTGACCTTTCCTCCTAGACATGATGGAAACACCATTCACTTGTGCTCTGATCACTGGCAAAATGGACCTTCTTCTCTGCATGCAATTGATGTCTGGCAAAGCAGGTTGGGGAAGGGGAATTAGGATGGTGGTGATAGTGTCGTAGTTGTGTTTCAGGCTGCTGCCACACTGCAGAATTAATACAGTTTGATACTGCTTTAACTGTAATGGTGCCCTCCTATGGAAACATGGAATCTGTAGTTTGCTGTGGCACCACCGACAGAGAAAACGAAAAATTCCAGAATTGCGTAGCATTGGGCCACAGCAGTTAAAGCAGTGTCAGACTGAATTAATTCTGAAGCGTAGATCCCACCTTAGTAGCAATTGTGATACAGAAGATTTATGGGTGGGTAAATCTGGGTAGCTCTCCAGTATTCACAATCACAGAATACTGGACTAAATAGTAACACCATATTAAATGACCAACAATTTGTTGTGTTTGCATGGCCACCCAAATCTAGTTGGGTCTTAGCAGGGCTGGTTCTTTATGCCTGGGAGAAGGTGATATGGCTTAACTAGGAACTGTTTAACAGAGTCTGGGATTATTTTTTGAGAAAGAATTGACTGCCTACAGTCTTCAGAGTCTTATTTTTTAATATTACCTGCATACGTGTTCTACTTTTTCTTTTACTGATAAGAGCATATTTTAAAGAAAATCATTTTACTATCTCCTTTGTCATGCTAAACACCTCCGATAAGGAGCCTCTATCTACATCTTTATAAGCTAAGTAAACCCAAGACCATATTTTCTCATATGTAAATCTCGCTATAGCCAACGGAAACCTTTGGCACTCCTATTTAATTCTTTTCAGTTCCAATTTGCTCTCTTCCATATTCCATTTCTGGCCTTTGATACGTGGCCACTTTCAGGGAGAAAAGTTAAACAGGTTCGAAATAAGTTTACGATATCAGCTTCCACTTAATGTGAATCACAGCTTTCTCCAGCGAAGCAAAAGCAGAGAAATGGCTATATGTAAGAACATGCTAATTCATATATATATATATATATATATATATATATATATATATATATATTACCAATTTAAACATGGAGTCATCAATGAGAACAAATTGCTTTTATTTCCATTATTGTCATTATACATAATGTGTTTTTATTTAAAGCCAATTTGCAATCTGGCATTAAAACATACTTTTCCTTATTTCGTTGTGCCGAGCAAAAGGCACCTTATTTATTTGCCTAGTTATTGTATTTTTTCCATGTTCATTCTTGCAGAAATCTCTAAGTTACTATATAGGTGTTTTCTTTTTTAAAGTGGGGGCTTGTGCATATATTTTTTCAGACTTGGGAGGAATGTAAAAGTCTATCCTTGTAAATAGAATAGACTCATGCCAACCCAACACACTTGTTGCCAAGAGGGATGTGGGCATGATATTGTCTTGATTGGGAATACAGTCTTATTTTATTGCTTTCCATGTTCTCCTCTAGATCTGATTTAATAGGCTTATTTAGAGGACCTGGCACATAATGCAAGGCATGAATAATTATGTCCTTTCAAAAGAGAGAGAAAAAATGATAGGACTAAATATTCTGAAGCCATCGGATCTGATTTGATTTTGGAAGCTAAGCAGGGTCAAGGCTGGTATGTACTTGGATGGAGGACAACCAAAGAATGCCAGATGCTGTGAACTATGTTTTTTGGGGGGGGGGGGGAAGCAATGGCAAACCTTCTCTGAGTAATGTTTGCCTAAGGATTCATGGGGTTGCTGTAAGTCGACAGGTCACTTGAAAATGCATTGTATCTACAATGAGGAAAACATTTGGAGAGGCCATGAAAACACCTGGAAAGTGGTCACCACACTGTGAATTTTAAATGGGGATATTTTTTCACTTTGTGTTTGGGAAGAATTTTAGTGTGGCCTAAGGTTATGCATTTTAACTTATGCGTTTCAATGGGTTTATGTCCTTCCATCTATGTTGCACCCTGCCTCAAACCTTGGGGAGAGATGGGTAAGATAATAATAATAATAATAATAATAATAATAATAATAATAATAATAATAATAATAATAATAATAATGATGATGATATCAGGTTTAGGATGAATTAGGATGTGCAATGTGGA
>NC_056528.1:47529510-47530890 GCF_019175285.1 Sceloporus undulatus | reverse complement strand
ATTGCTTTATACTCTTCTGTTAGGATTAGAATATGTGTGTGTGTGTGTGTTTGTGTGCAATAGGAAGATGATTCTGCATGTTGGCATGAGAATATGCTCCTCTATCTTTCCATCCATAAGAACAAAGGTGAAAAGGAAAAACCGCGCATGGACAAGATATTGCCTGTCTTCAGGTCACAAGAAGCCTAGGCACTCAGCTAAATCAATATTTATGGCTTGCAGCAGCCAGAGCCTTTGTGTGGAAATAGCCATTTGTAGAGTTCTCTCAACCATGGGCAACAGCTTTGCTGTGCCATTTGAAGGGAATGGAGTCTGATGATGCTTTCCCAAGGCACCCTCCGACTTAGTTTTCTCTTCCAGCCAGGCTCTATTAAGTTGAAAGCACATCAAAAGGTGTGTACTAAATTTTCTATAGAAGCCAGGGGAGCAAGAGGCTCTTTTGCTCGACTGGAAGAAAGTGTCTGCAGTGGGCAGACTAGAAAATGCATGGCTGCTGCAGAGAGTACAGATGGAAGAATATAGCTGCAAAACAATGTGGATGAGTGGGTTTTCCCCAGGGCCGGCTCAAGGCATTCTGCTGCCTCACAAACACACACACACACACACTCATGTCAATGTACATATTACCAGAGGTCAGTCAAATTATTTTGGCACCTGAGGCAGAAAACTCTACCAGCGCCTCTATCCGGCAATAAAAAATACAATACAATAAATAAATAAACACAAATGTATTCTTATGTAAGATAGTCTTTTCATTCTATCTTGGAGTAGGGCTGGTCCCTCTTGCATTTCTTTACAGCTTTCCTAGTTTGCACTTACTCCTTTTGAATCTTCCAAAGTAAGAGGTGTGGAAGAATCACAAAAGTCTTTTTGAAGCCTTCAAAAACCGCCATTTTCAAAAGCTATTTGCAAGTTGGGATTTATTCCACGCAAAATTCACACAGGTTTTTTTGTGTGTGCAGAAAACAGGACTTACTGCACAGAAAAGAGCATTTTCTGTGTGAAAAATTAATATCTCAATATCTCAATATTTCAATATGGGCCAACCTAGACTTAAATAAATTTGGCCAGGGAAGAGTATCATGAATCTGGGGTTTGGTAGAAAAACAAGAGGAAGCAGCGAGGGAAAAAAGCTGACCCAACAAAGCAAACAATAACTTGGATCTTGGTTCTGAATAAGGGGGCAAGACCTTTTCCTCATCTTGCAGGAGCTAACATTGTGAGCTGGGTTACGATTTGTACTCCAAAGCCCAATGCATCAGCATTGGAGTAGGAATGTGTCTTTGACCTGTCAAACCTTAAAGCTCAGGGGAAGTTGACTGATGCATATATAATAATAATAATAATAATAATAATAATAATAATAATAATAATAATAAT
>NC_056528.1:47526707-47529500 GCF_019175285.1 Sceloporus undulatus | reverse complement strand
TTTTATTTTTACCCCGCCTTTCCATAAAAATGATCAAGGCGGCTTACAAGGATATATGTCACCGATAAGACAGCAAATGCAATCCTCTTGGTACCTTATTATGCAAAAGCTTCCTAGGGAAATAGTTTGACATTGTTGTTTGAGTTATCATAGCTATGTACCAGTTCAAGATCATGGAAGTGGAGATGCCTATGAGGGTGTCTATGGATGTTCATTCATAGTGTCACATTAAACTATGCATTAGACTATGCCTTCGGTTGCTCCTTTGGTTGCACATTCAGTTGTGCAACATTACCAGTCAACACAAAGGTCCCTCATAGCACCATCAATACATTCCGGCATGCAGAGAATTGTGCTACGCAACTAGGTTATAGGCTGTGGGCCACTGTCTCCAAGATGGTGTGAAAATACACAGCATGGTATCTCCGCAGCATAGCATAATATACTCAGCCATTTGACGAATGTGCAAAAGTAGAAGATAGCAAGCCACTGGATTCTACAGTTTTGCACATGCTACACCTGTTGGCATTTAACGTTTTCCATGTCAGTAAGGTAAGCAATCTTGTCTGAGAAATATGAAGGCACTTTCCAAGGCTCTGAAGTCTATCTTCAAAGTAGACTTATGGATAGTATCTTGACAGTTCTAACTAAACCCTGGAACGGACGCACTGGATTACTCCCATCCAAGCCACTAGCTACAACGGATCCCATCATGGTTATTATCTCAAAATGTGTTTAAAATGAAAAAAACAGCAACCCAAATACGTATTTAATGCAGGTGGATCTGGAAAGGAACACTTTTATGGATGGATATGTGCAAAAGTGACATGGATCAGACAGAGGCTGACTAACAACCACACAATGCTTCTTACTACCCTGAAAAGCAGATCACGGAAAAAAAAATGTTGAAATTCAACGCATGCGAGTACATAAGCCCTAGTTTGGAAGGAGTTAATTTTACTTTTGCAGAGCTCACCCTCAATTTCTCGCTATTTTTACTCACTCTTGACATCCCTAATTAGGAAGTTTTACATACAGGCGAGTGAATGTACCCCCAGCTGGGAAAACATGGCTTAGCAAGAGTTTTACATCTGCCCTCATTGATCTGCAGATTATCTCACATTCAAGACTGGGCAGCCTTTGGGAGCAGGCAAAGCAGGGAAACAAATGTGGGAAAGTGCATAGGAAAATCTTTCTTTGGCTTCTGGGTTCAGCAGATCACGTTTGGCAGGACGCGGCCAGGGAAATGGATTTGGACCGTTTCCTTTCCGTTCAATAAGCCGTTGAAGGTGGGGAGGGAAAGAAGGCTCAGGCTCTGAAGGCTGGGATTAAATAGGCCACAACTTTATTGAAAGAACACAGGATACAAACATAAACTGGGAGCAGTACACAGGGGATGGTGGTACTTCAACCTCATTGGTCTTCTTTTCTTAAAACAATACATTTATTAAAGTCATAATCCACTGAGAGAAAGGTTAAAAATTCATGAATACAATATACAGTGCACCCTTGGCTTATGTGGGGGATCTGTTCTGGACTCCCCCGCGTAAGCCAAATATCGCGTATGCTTGAGCCCCATTCAAATGAATGGAACTCGTGCACGTGGCGGCGCAGTGGTGCACACGCGCCATGGGTGTGCACCCCATTCATTTGAATGGGATGTGCCACCCCGTGCCCCCCACGCGCTCCAGTGCAGCTCTACATGGCTTTGTGTGTAAGCTCAAAGCCGCATATTACACACCCATGTATAACACAGGCGCACTGTATATCGTGGAGCAAATAGGTCAGCTGGAGTCTTCTATGCCAGCGAGGTGGTGAATCTATGTTAGATAGCTCCTAAAAGAACTGCCCAAGATTCCGAACCTACTTTGGACAGACCCTTCAAATCTATTTAAAACCTTACATGGATCCATTACAATAGCATTCCAAGAGTTACTCAGGAAGACTGTCATGGGTAGCCAGCTGCAAAATTGCCTGCCACATTTCATCCAGCAAACCCAAACCTGAGAAGTTTCTACCGTCAAGTGAGTTGATGTGCTCAAGTGGCAGACATGGTGAAGCAAGAGTGTTATTGGACTCCCTGGCTGTTGTTGTTGTTGTTGTTGTGGGGTATAGCCAACCTAACCTTGCCAAGTTGTCCCTAATGATCCTAATGGTTGTGGTAGAGAAAATTGTTCCATCACAAGTATGGAAGTAACATTCAACCACTAGTTCAGCTGGCTAACCCTAACCCTAACCCAGATCTTCCTGGAGATCCCTGGTATTTCTCAAGGTCTTTCATCCAAGTGTTAAACCAGAGCTGACCCTACATAGCTTCCAAGATCAGATGAGATCTAACATATTCAGAGTGGTATGGTGATAATGCATAACAGTGTGACAGAATAGACTGAATCAGCATAGCATATAAATATTCCATGCCACTTTGAGTTTCATCCTTTTATTATTTTTTTAATGGAAACGGTCAAACTGACCAATCTTCCTGCTGACTGGCATATCTTAATTTCAATTTACCTCCCATTGCAAGGAAAGATATTTAAAAGGTCATCTTTCCTGGGTGAGATTAGTTATATTGTAGCTCGATGGTGTTCATCTTTTAATTAAAAGTTCAGATCACTTCTTTCCTCTCCTTAAACTGATCATGACTATATCGTTGTCTTTGCAAATTAGTTAAGCGCATTATAGGATAATAATACTACTAATGGGGGAAGCTGATACAAGCTGGCAACAAAGAAATCAGGTCAAATAATAATAATAATAATAATAATAATAATAATAATAATAATAATAATAATA
>NC_056528.1:47476254-47526697 GCF_019175285.1 Sceloporus undulatus | reverse complement strand
TAGATTCATTTGTAAACCCCTTGAATCTCAGTGGAAACTTGTCCATTCAACATCTATGTAAGTTCCATCAGTTCAGTAGTTGAGACTAAGGATGTAAAATATCACTTTCTGCACAAAACAGACATGTGCAAATTGTGTGCAGAAGACATCCCAAACTGGAAAGGTTCTTGTCAGTCCAGGATTCTTCTTCTCAGGGTTTCCTCAAGACTAGAAAAACTAGATTAGTCTACTTGAGGCTAACAATTGCATTTAGGCCAATGTTTTCTTCAAATCAGTTGCCCAGATCCCCAGATCCCATCTGATCTCAGGTGCTAAAGCTTAGTCTATGCTGTAGAAATAGTATAGTTTGACTCAACTTTAACTGCCATGGCTCAGTCCTATGGAATCCTGGGATTTGTAGTTTGCAGTGGCACCAGGGTGCTCTGCCAGAGAAGGGTAAATAACTCACAAAACTACAAATCCCAAAATTCCATTGCATTGAGCCATGGCAGTTAAAGCAGTTTCAAACTGCGTTATTTCGGCAATGCATTTCTGAATGTCAGCTTAGTTTTCATGGCTGAGTCAAAACAACTCCATATCAGTGCTAGTAGAAACAAAGCTGTTCTTTAAAACATCAAATCAAGTACTGAAATGAATCTTGGGGCCCATCCCCATCCCTAATTTCAATATTTACAGGAACTATTTGGCCTCGAGATTGACTCTGCATTGAGATTCCGCCATCTAGCCGAGTTTCTTTTCTTCTTTGAACTCAAAGCATTGATCCGCATCCAAACCAATCCCAAAACTTATGTATCCCTTTTGAAATACATCGCTCAAAATCATAGCGTTGTTTTATATTAATGATTAAAACCCAGCAACTTGTGGCAGCAGCAGCATCAGCATCAGTGATGTGGGTCATTTGAATGCCGGGGTATTTTGAATTTAGCATGAAATCCCCAGATGAATATCTTTCTGATGGAAGCCGAAGCAACGGCTGTGATTAAGGCCAGAGTTTTTTCCGTTTGGATTAGCCGGACTTTGACAAGGCTTATTGGATTGTGTCAGGTGGGGATTTAAAGAACATTTTTTTGGAGGAATTGCCTCTGTCTCAAAACCAAATTGCAAGTTGACATGCTGGGGAACAGGGGACCGGCTGCCTATGAATCTGTAAAAGAAATAATTTTAATTGGCAGAAATCAAAGGCGGGGGAAACGCGAGCGCATTAGCGCAAAGAGACTTTGCCTGACAGGTCAGTTTGTTTTCATTCCAAGGGCCTTTAATTTGGACCAACATGGAAACTACAGCACATTTCTCCCCGCACATTTCAAACATGTAGTCCGCTGGAAGCACATCAGACTTAGAATATGAACTGACCTGTTTGGGGTTGGAGAACGCAGCTGGATCAATTATCAGTCAAGCATTGCTAATGGGACTACGGCGCACGCAGCTCATGACAAGAGAGGTCAGGAGGTTGTGGGTTAGGGGCCTGTTTGCTGAACATGTTGCTAATTATTCATCGCCGTAATCATCATTACATTGTCCCCTTCGTGTGACGCAGAAACCTCCTGGCATTGGAGTTCAGTAGGTTGTTAATAACTGCAAAATTGCTTCTCATTTGGTCCCTTCGAATTTTAGTTAGTGACAGCATGTTTCGTGCCCGAATGTCTTTGAGGCTGAACTATGGTACTGGGACATGGGAATATTCCAGAATTTGTGGTGACGCCAAAGGAACAGCAATGGAAAACACATTCATTTCTGCTTTGCTTACATTTGGCAAAGATTTCACTTTGGTTTTTTGTTTGTTTGCAAGGTCCTCAAGACTAGGCATGGAAAACTGACATTTCCATAGGTATCACCTATTAACTTGTGTCAAAAACAAGCTGCAGAAATAACCCAGTTTGAGACTGCTTTAACTGCCCTGGCTCTATGCTAGGGAATTCTGTGGTTTGGTGAGATTTAGCTTTCTCTGGCTTCACAATAAACCACAGTCCCAAAGATTCCTTAACACTGAGCCAGGTCAGTTAAAGCGATCTCAAACTGGATTATTTCTGCAGTGTGTTTTGGACCTTGCTTAACATAATAGATGCCAATGCTTTCATATCTCTCTTTCTCCAGGTGTCAAATTATGCACTGAGGAAAATGCGTTTAGCATTGTTGTGATGGTAGTGTGCCTTCAAGTCATTTCGCTGGAAATTGAACCCTGGTCTCCAGAGTTGCAGTCCAACACTCAGACAACTAACTGCACCATGCTGCCTTTAGCATTATTCCACCACTACACAACCATGACAGCTGAAAGCAGGGAACAATTTTGAAAGCTGAAGGCTGTTTTGAGTATAATTTTGGGTCCACACTTGGTTGAATCTGAAGATAGAGAAGGAGCGTCCACTGTTATATGATTTTTAAAAAGTGAAGAAAAACTGTACATTTGAGTGGACACATTCAATCAAGTGTTGGATGATGAGTCAACATGTCAGTAAAGCTAACTGATTCAATGGCTTCTTAGGTTACCTATTGGATCCTCTTCTCTTGTATAATCTGCCCAACGTAGGTCCTCTGGGGGACATCTACCTCAGTCGGCCAAAATTAGGGTGACAACTGTAACCTAGAGTACATTTTCTTTAGCCGCTCCTATTGTAGAATGACTGGTTGAAGGAGATCCAGCTGGATACACTGCTTGTGTCCAAAACAACAGTAAAGACCAGTCTCTCCTAGCAGCTCTATCCAGATTATTATTATTATTATTATTATTATTATTATTATTAACCTTTATTTATAAAGCGCTGTAAGTTTACACAGCGCTGTACAGAAATTTTTTAGTCAGACGGTTCCCTGCCCTCAGGCTTACAATCTAAAAGACACGACACAAAAGGAGAAGGGAGTGGTGGTGGGGAATAGGATCAGGTCCAGCAGATCTTCTCCACCTCCGAGGCCTGGACCAAGGCAGATCTTACAAGTATTAAAGGATGAGTATGAAATGGCTGCATGTGATCTTTTAACTGTTGCTATGTGTTGTTTTGATGTTTTTACTGGTGTTATGCATCCAATTTGTTGTGGCATTTCATTCTCTTGTTCATTGACTTTATCCATGGGGAAAGGTGGATTAATAATAATAATAATAATAAATGTATTGTTCTTGCTACTATTAATAATATAATAGTTGTAGGATCAACAATAGGATCTAGGATAGGGTGGTTAAACTTTGATGCGCTAGGCACGACATGCTGTATTTTGTCATGATGGAAGTCTCGAAACATCACTTCTGATGGCTATTTGGACCAATTTTGGACATTTCAGGGTTTTTATTGGGGTTGGAGGGCTCTATCTGTCGTAGGAGCAAAACACTACATTAGTGCTCAGTTTGGGGTGCTTTTGTCCAGTTTTGGGGTAAAGATCAGGATGACTGTTTAAAATAAACCAAACAAAATGGGTTCAGAGGGCTTCTGTGAGCCTCTGGAGGCCTTCAGGGACCACGCTTTGGGGCCCCATGTGCTACTTGAAGGCCATGCTCTGTCCGCTCCTGATCTCAGCCACAACATGGATTTTAGAACTGTGTCACTTTGGGAAGTGAGGAAACCTGTGAATAGATGGGATCTTATTTTTACCATGGTCCATGTGGAGTGGATCAGGTCATTTGGCAGCAGAAGCAGTACAGATGGCATTCCCCAAGTGATTCCCTCGCACCATCTTTCGCACTCCTCTCCAGAGTGCACTGAGCCGCTGACACTTTCTGGGCCAATTTCTGTCTTTGCTGTGATCTAATTGTTGGCAAAGATTAATTAGCACCCCAAACATTCCCAGCTGTGCCGCCTGTGAGAGGCTCCCACTGAATGGCATAAGAGTCACCATGATGCATGCAGTCACCACTCCACTGGCCTGTGATTCATCGCTCTGTCAGTTGTTTGAGATACAGTGTATGAAAATGCCATATAAATGCAAATCCAAACACAAACACTGAATTCCCCTGTTGGGTAGTGATAAGGTGCTCATCCAGATGACATATTATGATTTAAAAGTGGAAAGTAATATCAGGGAAAAGATGGGGGGAAGGGGAAGGAAACCAGCAACAATGACTTTTAAAATGGATTTTTTTACTATATGTGTATGTGTGTATATATATATATATATATATATATATATATATATATATATATATATCAGGTTGTTTATACTTCTGCGTGTTTGCCTTAAAAAAGCATCTCCGATCTCCATATTGCCCGTCTCCTTCTACAGCACTGAATGATGATGCTTTATGATTAATTAAATTAAACAGGAATAAACACTGACATAATTTATTCAGAAATACTGCACTTTGGCTTTGCAAAGAAGGAGGCATTGCGGGGGGAAAATACGGTGAGTATCTACATCTCTTTTTAAAGCCAGCCCCCATTTGTATGTAAAGATAAGCACCTTGAATCTTCACCATTTTCAATAGGATCCATAAAAAGCAGTGATTCATAATTAAATTGATTGCAAAGCTTGGAGTAGAAAATGCAACCCAAGATGATGTTCTTTGGGAATGAAGAATAGAGTCCAGTACTTCCTTCTGGCTGGCATACTACTGAGCAGTTATGAATATGTAAACTAGACTTACATATTTGTAACTCCTCTGTATTCATTGTTATAATTGTGGCCCGAATCACAGCAGTTATGGAGCATTTCCCTGGCCATTTCCCCTAATATAAATTCCTTAGGCAGCAGCCACTGCAAGTCGGTGGGGGAACAGATGGGCACAAAAAAGTGGCCCAAGTCTGCTCCAACTGGAAGTGGGTTGAAAACCCACTGTCTGCATGGCCTACTCCCAAGGAGGCCATGGATGCAGGGGCCGAGTGGCACCTCCAGGAGTCACACTATCCCAGCTCCTTTTCTCTCCAGTCCTAAGGACCGTAGCATGGCTTCAACATGGCTTCCAGCCACTTTGGAGGCATGAGTTGTTTAAACAGCATGCCTTCCAAGTGGTCAGAAGCTGCTTCCTTCCGCCTGTCTGTTCAGACCAAAACATCCTCCATTGTGAGCATGACTACAAAGCATGAATATATATTTATATTTGTGTTTTTAGCTTTTCTTTTGTAATGTCCGACATTTTTTTTTTTGAATGGCCCACATTTTGCGGTGCCTTGTCCTCCTTTGTGGTTATGACATCTGGTCACTCTGTTTAGGGGATGACTTGTGGGGTTAAAGGACAGCATCAGGGCTACATGTTTGATGCAGGATTTTGGCTGCTAACAAAGGAGCCAGAGGAAGAAGAGGAGGAAGAAGGGGAGAAGACTACACTGGACACACACCTGGTGTTTGTGGTGCCAAGGGGCAGGGTTAGTTGGTGTGGGCTGCCCTGGAGATGAAGAAGCCATTGAAGCACAGTGCTTCCAGATTGATGTACAGTAAAATATATGGAAGAACCTGCTGAAAATCTTTAAACCAGACTTGTGGCAGATACAGGAAAAGCCTAGAGGCTTAACAAGACACACATCATTAAGTGCTCCGATCCTGGTCTAAGGGAGCTCAAGCAGAATCAGACAGCAGCCGGTCAATCAGGTTTGCTTGGATAAAAATGGCTCAAAAACTGATTTAAAACCATCATTTATTGTGGGTGGGAGCAAGGTGCTCAGGAGGATGCGACTGAGTTGCCGACAGAAAAGGGGGAAAGGGGGCAAAAAAAGATTCATCATAGATAAAGGGTCATTTCCAAATGCCAAAGAGAAAGCAATAAAGCCAGTAAAGGAACCAGCCGTGCGAAAAGGGGTTTACCTTTAGCTGACCGGATAGAAAATGGGAGGTAAATTTTCTGTTTTTTTCATTCTTTAACCTCCTTTTCAATCTTGTTATAAGGAACACTAGATTTACAGAAGGGGGGAAAGGAGAAATAATAGGGTCTCTGAAACAGGCTGTGTATTGTGTATTTGCAAGGCCTTCCCAACAGCCCAACTACAAAGAAGGTGAGCTCCGAGGAACAACCAGTAGCATCTGGTGGCTCCCATTTCAGTGGAGTGGTGAATCTGCTCTGGGTTTTAATCCAAACTGATCTCTTGTCATAGCCCAATGTTCAGAACGTTACCTCTCACTGGCTTCTCCATCCAAACTGCAGCTGAAGGAAACTGATATATTGGGAATGGGATGCTCTTCTCATTTTGAATGTCTCCCCTCATTTGTTCCATGCTCGGAAGAGAACTTTCCACACATATATACCAGGAGCGACTTGCAAATACATCTGCAAAGAACCGTCTCTTTGTACAGTTGGAGGGAAGGGGGTGCCAGGATAACAAATTGCAGCTCTTCAGAGCCATCAATTCTGAACAAGCATCTGGAAGTCTTGAAAAGTGGAGTCAAATGACCCTCCTCTTCTCCCTTATGTTCTGACAGCAGCCAAGGGAAAAAAATCTACGTGGTGGCAATATGAGAAAGGGGTGGAAAGGAGAAGATGAAAGTCATACACAGCTTGATGCAAAGTTTGGCATAAATAGGAAAAGTGCACATTTATCATATTCCTCATGGGAAGCAGCCTCACTTGTCTTGTCGCACTCAGAAAACCAACTTTTCAGATCTAATATTTTTCCCCCCCAGGAAATTATGGAAGATCTTGACCAGATCCACCCTTTCCATAAAGGCTGAACTACATTGTCTGGGTTGCTTCCAAGCTAATGAAAATATTCTGAAGGATTTTCCTCTCCTACAACCTGCCAAGGTTTAAAATTCCCAAGCGAAAGATTTACAGCTGGTGTCTTTATCCCATTTATCATGCAGGCAGAGTGAAAATATTCCACTTTCTATTGACTCAAGTCAAATCAGGTTTATCATAGCCTGCAAAACAGACAAACATATATGAAAGAACTATTCATCTACCTAGATGGACTAAAATACATTACATATATATCCAGGGGTAGAAGTCTTAGCCAAGCAGCAAACTAGAACAAAATCCCAAATGCACATCACGGTGATACTTTTATCATGCTGGCCAAAAGGCCCAAAATACCTCATGCGAGGCTTTGAAGCTCATAGAGTACTTCATAAAAATTAGCGGATGCAAATTTTGCCATGATCTGGGCCCTCATTTTTGGTGATGAAGCTGTGACTCCATCTTGTCATGGAAACCCACTAAGTGACCATGGGTAAGTCACAGATTCATGTACAGTTGCCCCCTTTAATTCTGCAGACTTGAAATGAGTGGACTTAGAAATCCGCAGAGGGTGATCGCTATAAACCTGAATGGGGCATGCGCTCATGGCGCATGCCCCTCATGCATGCCCCCCATTCAAACCTATGGGGTGTGCACCCCACATATAAGTGCCCGATTCAAGTCTAAGGGGCTTGAATATGCGTGAGTTTTCAAACTCAGAACAGATCCCTCGCGAGTTCAAAGGGGCGACTGTATAATGTATTTGAACTAAGGGTGGAAAGAATATTTGCTTGCTATTTGTTTCTCAGTCAACCAGGGTAAAACCATTGGAAAGACTAGTCAGTCATAATGCTACTGCAAAGTATTTCTGTACAGAAAATATATTCTCTACAAATCAATACTTCTGGGAGATCAAGACTGGGAGACGTTACGACCCCTGTGTGTTCCCTACACTATTGCATATATAGGGTTCGTGACTATGCATCAGTTATAAATGTGTAACTGCAGGTTATGCATTTGTAAGTATTTGACGTTTTACGTTCATGTTCCACCAACCTGCGCACTGCAGTCAACATAATAAGCCTTCTGGCAGTTGAACAAGGTGATAAATCCATTCCCGGGTAACAGAAATACTCCTGCCTCCAGGCCAAGAGGCTTTCAACACACCGTCCTTGCAAAATGCTTCTGACTGCCATGAGCCTGTGACATGTCATGGAAACTGCTTCCCAAGCATTTCACAATAAGGGGAAATCTTGAGAGTCGGAGTCCCACAAATCCTCGGGCTGCTGAGAATCAAAGGCGCTCCAGTGCCCTAAGGCTGTATCTAGTTTCAGCTGATAGTTTGCTCCTTTAAATTTTTCATTCTTGCCACTGTGTTTCACCTTTTTTTGTTTAAAAAAAAGTTATATAAGGAGAAGGTTGAATATATAGGAGAGAGCTTACCATGCAATGCTAAAGTCAAGGAGGCCAAGTAAAAGTAATAGAATGCTTTTCATTCATGATAGCCCTGCAGATATTGGCCCCAAATTATCATAAATCATAAATATTAATTCAGATGCCTGGAATAATAACGCAGGTCAGAATCACCTTTGTAAAGATAGCTTTGCATATGTTCCAGGAGTTCTTTGGCCCCATACAGACAGGCCAAAATAAAGTTGCTTCGGGTCACTTTGGATGTATGCTGTTTAAATGATGCATGTCTACTATGAGCCCAGAAGCCATGCCGAAGACACGATCCAGTCCTAAGGATTGGAGTGCAGCTTTGGCGCAGCTTCTGGACATCATTTAAACAGCATACCTCCAAAGTGACCCAAAGCAGCTTTATTTTGGCCTGTTTGTATGGGGCCTTTCTTAGCTTGTTGTGTCAGTACATTATCCGCCTAGAGTGTGCCCTTTAATTATTTCTTAAAAGAATTGTTCAGTCCAACTGGGCTTCTGAGATTCTCGGCAATGTGTCAGAAAATCACAGTCTGGTGGTGACATAGCCATCGCTCTTTACAAGAAACTCAACTGGGGAATCATATTGGATGCATCCTTGTGCCCATTCACACTACGCAGTTATACTACTATGATCCCAGGATGGCAGCATCCTATGGAATCCTGGGGATTGTAGTCTGGTGAGGCACTAGAGCTCTCTGGCTGACAATTCGTTGTTCTTCTGACTACTGTCTTTATTTACATCCCATCTTACTCTCAGGTGTATTACATTATCCCCGGTCATCATGCGCTAATGCCACACTGCAGAATTAATGCACTTTTGGCACAGCTTTAATTGCCAGGGCTCAATGCAGTGGAATTCTGGGACGTGTAGTTTTGTGAGATATTTAGCTTTCTGTGTCAGAGAGCTCTGCCTCCCCACCAAACTACAATTCCCAGAATTCCATAGCATCGAGGCATGAAAGTTAAAGTGATGTCAAAGTGCTTTATCATGAAGAACACCCAAACTGCCCATCCTCTGGTCTTTAACTGGCTTGATTATTGACGACTGTCATTCTTTTAATTCTTTCAATCTACTCTGATAGTTTTATCTCAACAGTGAGAAACATGCG
Source organism: Sceloporus undulatus (assembly GCF_019175285.1). NCBI lineage: Eukaryota > Metazoa > Chordata > Lepidosauria > Squamata > Phrynosomatidae > Sceloporus > Sceloporus undulatus. The sequence continues at coordinate 47,517,559 of NC_056528.1, read as the reverse complement.
ACCTTCCATATAATGTTGGACTCCAACTCCCATCAGCCCTTAGTGGCATAGCAAATAGCAAAGGGCAATGACAGTTACAGTCCAATGCCATCTACAGTGCCAAAAATCGATTGATTTACTTACTTACACAGTTCATACCCCACATTTTTAAAGGAATGGAAAAATGATCTGCATTAGCTGTCCAATTCACATATTTCCCCCCCAAACCATGCACAAATAAATGTGCATGACAGAAAATGCACATATTTGTGAGAATATCCCCATAAACATGTTTTGGTCTATTGCATAAATGTTTTCAAACTGCAGACATTAGGATGACACAGAGCAAAATGCACATACATTTCCATGCTGAAAGGGAGGAAAAATCCTCCCAACCTAATGTGGAACTGAGATGGGATGAGAATGATGGAGGGATTTCTAAGAGGCAACAAGAGAAACCAAATTTATTTTCACATTCTTAAATTTCTGTCTCGGAAGCGACCCTCCATGCATCTTATATCGAAACATAAATATTCATTGGTAGTCTCCCATCCAGGTACTAACCAAAGCCAACTCTGGTTAGCTTTCAAGACCAGTGCCTTTAGGGTATTTAGACCTGATACAGTTTAATAGGAATCAGCATGGTGTAGTGACTTTGACTTTAGAGACCAGGTTGACTTTGGAGACCAGGGTTTGATGCCCACTCAGACATGAAACCTCTTGGTGACCTTAGGCAAGTCACACTCTCTCAACCTCAGAGAAAGGCAAAGGCAACCCACTTGAACAATCTTGCCATAAAAACCCTGTTGTAGGTTTGCCTTAGGGTCTCCATAAGTTGGGAAATGACTTGAAGGCACACAAAAAATACATATGGATCAATACATAGTAATCAATCCAATTTCTGAAGCAGAGAGTGCTATAATCTGGATGTAAACTCTGAGACGGTCTGCTTCTGTTTCCTGGTGGATTTTATCTCTGAACCCAGGGCTGCTGCCATACTGCAGCATTAATGTAGTTTGCTACTGCTTTAACTGTCATGGCTCCATACTATGGAATCCTGGGGTTTGTAGTTTGTTGTGAAAACAGAGTCCTCTTACAGAGAAGATTAAACATCTCACAAAATGTTTTGTGGATAGGAAAACCACACACACATACACACTGCTTTACCACTGAGCCACTAAGCTACGTCTCTCCTGATCCTCATTCCTTTGCATCCTTCAGTATTGGTTCATATCTATATCCAGCAGGAAGATTATACATACATATATCTCACACACACAAATAAATAAAAACCTACTTTTTCTACACTTACTCAAAAGCAATGTCTTTTCTATATAGGCTGCACCACTTGTTCCAGGTTTGCATGAGTTTGCGCTAGTGTTTCGGCACTACTACCACCCTGGGGGACATTTTGTGTCATAATCAACCACACAAATATGCGTGATACCTGTTCAGAGCACATTGCCCCGCTGCTGTTCCTCTCATGCGCTCTATCCGGTAGAGAGTCTCATTATGTAAATTTTAACATATTTAGCAGACAAGAGCATTATCTCTGGGGAAGGAACCTTATCTGTCTACCACTTCAGCGCTGGAGGGGCCTTACAGACAAGATTATATGCCAGATTCCATGCGTATTCGAAGCCCCATAGCTCACAGGGAGAAAAAATACATAAAAATAAACATTTACATTTCTATAGGAAGTTCCTGCTGGATGCAGATATGAGCCAATACCGAAGGATGCAAAAGAATGAGGATCAGGAGAGATGTAGCTTAGTGGCTCAGTGGTAAAGCACATGTTTTGCATGCAGAATGACACAGGTTCAGTCTCCAGGATTAGATAGGAGACCATGGGAGATTGCTTTGAGGACTGATGGATAAATAACATGACCTGAGGTGTTGTCATACTACATACATACTTTAGTCTACTCTTTCTGGCAACTTCCGTCTTGCATTTGAACTCTGCTCAGGGCTGCTTTTTCCCTTTGCTTCTGCTTGTAACCCTGGATTAAATTTAGGAATGGCTCGGTTTTCCTTTGCCAGTTTTTGCTAACTAACTGTAGCCATGCTCAAACAGTGTACTCACTGCCCATAAATAGGAGAAATTCATGCTGTAGATATGTCTCCCAGCATTGGATTCTGGCCATTATTTTAAATCACAGTCGTAGCCTTCCTTAAATCTAAAGTTAAAATGGAAGAAAATGTTAATTGCAACATCTGTTCTTGGCACCCCTTTTATTCCACCTTTCATTCACCATGAAAAATATATACATTTCTGGCAAACTGTCCTTGAGTGTCTTAAAGAGGAAAGTAGGGCAAAACACTTGAGTGTTGCTAAGCTCAGTATTGTCAACCCGAACGGGGACTAAAAATCACAAACCTTTGCAATTTGCTGATTATGGAAATGCGACGCCCACCATTACAGTAGATCTCTGGAATACGTTTGCACATCAAACACATCCTCCCACACAACCAAAAAACAAACCTCGACAAAGTTCTCCAAACTGCTGATCAAGTGCCTTTCCTTTTTGTCTTTGCCAAGGACTCTAACTAGGAAACTGTTGTGAAGATGCAAATCAACAGGCGATATTGGAAAGGGATTTGCTAAGTTAGCTTTCTGGATGTTCTCATAAGACATTGTCCCTGATCCAGGGACATGGAAACATGTGGACTAGGACTACATCTGCTAGAAGTGTGATAATCTGTCAGCAGTGGAAGCTGGTGTCCTAGGTGTCAGGGGGGCAGCAAATTCGTTTAGTGGTTCCCAGTCTTGGTCCTCTACTGCCCTCATGTCCTTCATATAAGCTTCTCATAGGCATTTATGGAGAATGTGATGGTGGAATAAATATCTTTAGTCCTTTATGTGTTTTGGAGACAACCAGAGTGGCGTAGTGGTTTGAGTGTTGGACTACAACTCTGGCAACTAGGATTTGATGCCCTACTTGACCACAAAACCTACTGCATGATCTTGGGCAAGTCACATAATTTCAACCCCGGGAGAAGGCAATGATAAGTTTCCTCTGAAGAGATCCTGCCATGAAAACCTCGCAACAGATGATCTTGGTGGTGCAGTAGTTAAATGCTGGTACTGCAAACACAACATTGTTAATTCATTCCTAGAAGAGGGCTCCAAGGTCTACTTAATCTTCCATCCTTTCATAGGTCAGTAAAATGAGTGCCCAGCTTGTTGGGGGCAATTGGCTTACACATTGTAAACCGCTTAGGGAATACTAGTTCACTGATAAGCGGTATAGAAATGTACTTGCTATTCTCTGAAGATGCCAGCCAGAGATGCTGGTGAAACATCAGGAATAAACTCTTCTAGGACATGACTACATAGCCTGAAAAACCCACATTAATCTATGGATGCTGGCCATGAAAGCCTTCGTACTTGCTGTTGCAATATCACTATTGCTATAGTCTTGCTTAAGGATTGCCATAAGTCAGAAACCACTGGAAGGCACACAGCAGCAACAACAAGAAGAACAACAATGTTTTGGACACCAAGTCTAAGCCACCTTGAACAACAGTCAGCAATTCTGAGAGCGGAGGTCCAAAGCAAAGAGAGGACCAACATTTGGGAACCAGTAATCTAAATCTTAAAGGAACAACTAATGCTATGAATGCTAGTCCCAAATTGCTTTGGCACCTTGGATAGCTCCTTTATGTTGAAACTAAAGTCTGGAACAACAAAAAAAGTTCTTTCAAGTCCTATCCTCTGGGCTAGCAGAGAACAGGCCTGGTCCCTCCTCTCTGTGACAGCCCTTGAGGTATTTAAAGAGGGCCTTCATGTCATCCCTTAGTCTCATTCTAGATAAACATGCCCAGCTCCTTCACCCTCTCCTTATATGTTTTGTTCTCCCTACCTCTTATCATACTTGTTGCCAATCTCTGAACCTGCTCCAGCTTGTGTATCTCCTTCTCCAAATAAGGTGCCCAGCACTGAATGCAAGTACTGCAGAGGAAGCCTGTCATGAACCAACAACGTCACATAGGCTGCAGAAGTATTTTTGAAGGCAAAGTACATTACAATGTGTCCAGATTCCACTGAAAAGAAGAAAAAGCCCACTTGACTTCAATAGGCAGGCAATTCCATTTCTGTCTGATTGTTATTATCTAGCAGCGAGAAGCTTCTCTTTCCTTCACCCTTGGAGAAAGCTGCTCCATTGTTCGCGGTTGTTAAGGGATTGGATGCCTCTCTTCTAGATGACTCTCATTTCCTTGCTTCCCCCTGCTGTATAGGAAGAGAGATGCTTTATGCTGTCCGCCTGCTGGGCTGCAAAGCACAGCCGGAGCCTAAAATAGTTCAGGATGGAAAGGCAAGCATTTTCAGCACCAAGCTGATAGCACAGGTGGACACCAAATCACTCTTAAAAAGGCTGAAGTCGGGTCTTTTGATTGGGCAAAAGTCCGGCTGAAGTCAGGAGCAACCTTAAGAAAAGATGGGATGGTTTGGATTTGCAGCAGCTGTAGAAGTGACCATGCATGCCTAGGCACATGGGCACATTGATAAATCACAGTTGTGTGATTCTTCTCTTGAAAATGTGCTCCAAGCAGGTAGCATTGGCAGGAAACAATTCTCAGTATAGTCGAAGGCTTTCATGGCCGGCATCCATAGTTTTTTGTGGGTTTTACTCCGTACGTATTCCACATTGGATCAAGAGGTCTCAGTGCTGGATAAAGCCAATAAAATAATCGTCAAGATCTTAAAAGAGTTTAAAACAATGCAAGGCAATTTAAACAAAGCGAAAACAGCTAGAATCATACAGTCTTTGAATTGGAAAGGACCACAAAGGCTATCTAGTTCAACCTCCTGCCCTGGCAGAATGCATAACTAAGCCCTCCTAAAAACACCCATGCAATCTCTGTTTAAAGACTTCCAAAGATAGCGAGTCTACCATGCTTTTATGCAATCCAATACAAGGGGCTGGAGGTCAAATAACAGAATGAGGTGAAGGGAAATCTAATATGGCTTCATTATGGCTTTTGTGGAAGTTGTCGTAGGTTTCAACATGGCTAACATAGAATCTGACCAGAAACTGTTAAGCTAGCAAGGGAAGGTTATACTCAGTATTTTTTGTTCTTACCTGGAAAAGAGTTCCCAATAAATAGGTTGGACACGCAACAGAAAACTATAGGTATATAGTGGTACGCCTTGGCCTGGTAGATAACCTGTTCAGCTCTGAACGGATCTTGCCAAGGAAACCCCTGTATACATTTGGTTTAGAGGGACCGTAAGTCGGAAATGATTCCAAGGCACACAACAACATTACCTTTCCTGGAATGGGAAAATAAATTTGGAGTCTAATCATTACAAATACTATCCTTAGACCCTTCCACAGTATCGCATGTGGGAAAATGTGTAGGGTGGGTTTCTTTTCCCCATGGGTATGGGCTCAGGCATATGTTGGCTAGCATGCTACTGCCTATCTACTTTGCTGAACATGGTTTTCTTCAGGGGTTGTCCTCGACAGACCTTTGACTTGCAGAGGTGGCAACCGTCTTGCCAAAGATGTGTAGGAAGCTTGTCCCTTCAGGTTCTTGCTCTGCATCAATATAATCCCTGCTCCGTCGTATCACAAAAACTAAGACAAAACTAGATAGGATCATTTCAGCAGAGATCTGAACTTCCAGCCCTTCTTAGATAACCGCACGGTGTATGTTTGAGCCGTGTGCCGTGCCAATGCTCTGTTCAGATAAAGAAAGGAGGGGGATGCTATAGTCTGAAAATCGACTTTGTCGAGTGCTGATAGCAAGGAGTTTTTAAAAGACCGGGCAGAGCTGAGGCTTCTGCAGAGTAAAAGAAGAGCAGATTCTTGGGACTTGTTTACTAGAAGAGCCAGCTGTTTGGGGAAGATTGCAGTCAAAGAAGTCCCTCTGGTAGTGTGGAAATGAAATTCCCATAAAGAACATTAACCGGTGGCACATACAGTTTGGTTTTCTTCAGTGAAAGGGGGTTTGGGATGAGAGATCTTGGCTTTGCAACATTTCAGGGGCAAAGATACAGGGGCAAGGGATGATGCCTCTCAACCAGGTGTGGATGGTAACTGACCAGAATACATAAGAGGCATGGTTGCAATAGGAAAGGAGGGTGTGGAAGAGACAATTTCCACAGGTGTTGTTTGTGTGGCAAGAAACACCTGCTAAAACGCCTCTTTTTACATAGGCACTAAAGGGACAGGAGTCCTGCCCATTATTTTGCCACCTGGCGACTCTAAGGAAAAGATACCTGAAGCGGTAATCCTTCAGAGATGAGCAAATTTTAATTACTTTTAATGTGATAGCATGGTGTGTGTGCGTGTGTGCGTGTGTGCATAAAAATCAGTCACTCTGTTTGGGTAGTAGTCAAAATCTGGGTGATTTTATTCGTCAGATAATTTTTTAATTAAAATATGTATATCCCACCCTATTGATTTCAAGGTGGTACAAACCAATAATTTAAAACCAGATTAAAGCAATAATCTGGGCTGCATCTTCACTGCAGAAGTAAGCCAGTCCGACAGTGCTTTAATTGCCAATGCTATGGAATTCTGGGAACTGTAGTTTGTTTTGGCATGAGAGATCTCTGAAGGCTGAATGTCTCACAAAAGCCCTACAATTCCCAGAATTCCATAGCATTGAATCATGACAGTTAAAGCAGTGTATTATTTCTGCAGTGCAGATGCAGCCATAATTTAGCCACCGGAACCCACTGGGGCTGCATCTACACTGTAGAGATTATGCAGATTGACACCACTTTAACTGCCATGGCTCTATCCTACAGAATCCCGGGAATGTATTTTGGTACAAACGTTCTAGAAGGACAGTGTGGCGTAGTGGTTTGAGTGTTGGGCTATGACTCCGGAGATCAGGGTTTGATTCCCCGCACGACCATTTTAAACCGACTGGGTGAACTTGGGCACGTCACACTTTCTCAGCCTCAGAGGATGGCAATGGCAAACCCCCTCCTGGAGAAACATGTAAAGAAAACCCTTCGATAGGTTCGTCTTAGGGTCACCATAAGTAAAAAATGATTTGGAGGCACGCAACCACAAATAAATGTTCTCCGAGTGTAACTTTTGCACAGGACGCACATTGTGAAGGTCTACCTTCTGACATGGTGCATAACTGTCCATCAATGTACCACTTGATTTACTAGCATCTACTGGGAGTGAAGAAACAGTAAGCACATTGTTTGTGCAACGCTGAAATGCAACAGAAGAGTGGTGTAACACGACCACACTTAATTGCATGACTTTAGATTTACATTATGTCAATACAATGTAAGAGTTTGGCTTTTGCTGCTGCAAAGAAAAGAATTGCCCCTCTTCTCTCTTGAATAAGCATTGCGATGCTTGATTTCAGTCCTCTGTATCACGAAGGTGTCATCTGGAAAGTAGATGCGTATGACAGATTGCTTTGCAGGAAAGAAACAGAGAGGAAGAGAGTGTGAGAGAACATGACATTACAATACAAAGCAAGGATGAACAGCCTCAGTCTCTGTGCTTCGAAGCCATTGTTCTCTGTATAATGTCTACTAACTGCTAGGAGATTGCAGAGGCGTATGTGGCTAGATTTCTCCCCCTTTGAGATTGCCCAGTGATAAATGTATTTATAAGCAATAAATAAATAAATAAATAAATAAATAAATTTGCCATCTTTCCCACCCACACGACCACCAAGAAAACTCATTTTTCTCCCCTTGCTCTGCCAAATGCAATAAACACAGAGGCAGCAGACGGATATTTATCACGGCTGTCATGCTTAGAACCAAATAGGGACAGAAGATGCTGTCAGCAACTGACAGCTCCGAAGCCTGAAACCTCTGAAAACTCCCATTTTAACAGGGCAGGTCCAATAAGTTCCCGTCATTCTTTGCTATTCTGAAATGCAGGGACTGTCTGAATAAATGTAGGCGTCGTGGTCCCCCCCCCCAATACAAAGATCTCAGCTATCTCTTGCTTCAAGAAGCCACTTCACAGGGTGCATTTCCCTATAAAGGAGCACTTCCCAGTTTGGGATTCTAAACTTCCATGATTAAAATGGAGGCTTCTTTCATGGCTTTGTGGTTCTTCATAGCTTTAGTTCCAGATCCATTGGGGTTTGGTTCAATGATCCTACTATGGGCACCAAAGCCTTTGAATGCTCAAGTCCCAATAAATACAGTACAGTGGCATATTAAAATGGTGACCCTTATATAAAATGGCACAAATATAAGGTTTGCTTTTTGCAATTTTTTTCCCAGGGGGGTATTTTAAAGCCATGGCTGGTTGAATCCGTGGATGCAGACTATGCAGATATGAAGGGACAGGTTTTGTTTCTGTTCTCTGGAATAACAGGTCCGAGACTTTGAGCACTGGCCACCCTTCAATGAGACACCACTCTGCTTTATGAACATGGAAAGTCACCTGAATATCCATGCTGACTTAATCATAAACTATAAGCTGACTCTTTAAAACAAACAAACAATATCCTTAACTGAAATGGAAATAGGGCCAAATGTTTGAAACTGTTTGACCCTCCATCCGTTACTTAGGGTACATCTACAGGGAAGACATAATGGAGTTTAGCATCATTTTACAGGATGTAGCTCCAGCCTATGGAATCCTGGGATTTATCATTTTAACAAGGTCTTGGGCCTCCTCTACCAAAGAGTGCTGGTGCCTGACAAAACTACAGATCCCAGGATTCTGTAGAAGGGAACCATGGCAGTTTAAAGTGCTGTCAAACAGCATTATTTCTACAGTGTCGATGCACCCTTATTTAACTGAGGTTCAAAACATGTTGCAGAAATGATCCAGTTTGCTTTAACTGCCCTGGCTCAATGCTCAGGGATCCTGGGAAGTGTAGTTTTGTGAGACATTTAGCCTCCTCTGTCAGAGAGCTGTGGTGCTACAACAAACTACAATTTCCAGGATTCCCTAGCTCTGAGCCAGGGCTGTTAAAGTGGTCTCGAACTATTAGATTATTGCTGCAGTGTGCTTTGGACCTAAGTAACATTTCCTTGCATGTCCTGTTTTGCTGGGCATCAGCCATTGTGAGCAGTTGAAATCTGTTCTCCTGTTGATCTTTCCACTTGTCTTCCACCAGTGATCTCCGGTATGATAACCAGAAGCAAATCCCTGTTGCAATTCCTCTTCAATTTGGGGATCACTTGTGGAAGGTGGATGAAGGCATCAGTCTGCTTCACCCCAATGGCAGGAGTACAGATCTCCATCCTTTGCTGTGGCTGATACCCATAAAGCAGAAATGGGAGACTTTTATGATCATAACAATAGTGGCACAATTATGAACGCCAATTGGTGATGGATCCATAACTGTAGGTTATGAATCCCTAAATGCAATATTGAATCCCTGATGTCGACATTATAAGACGTGAAACTGAGTTGTACCTCCCTCTCTGGTCCCAAACCCTCCATGTTCCCATCAAATTGGCCATTGTGCTTTTCACAAATAGCATTTCCCAGTGACAGAACTGTTCCTATCCCAAAACCATTCTAATGTTCAAGGAACAGGACTAATGTATGAAATTATGCACATACCCATAGCGTACTTGCTCTGCCATCTTTGAGGGACTGACATGTCTTATTGTGTATGCGCTGGTGGTGCCGGTGGTGGGAATGAAGACTGGAGAAGTATTCCCCCCCCCAGTCTATCAATCTATCAGAGAAATGGTACCTTTGCATTGACAGAAATAATACATTGCCATCGCCGTTCTGCAATATATTAAAAGTGTAAATTACCTTCCACTCTCCTGTCAGGTTTGTATTAACTAAACTTTAAATACACAAAAAAAGACAGTGCAATGAAGTAGAAAGCAAGATGAATTGCACGACGTCCTCAATATTTCATAAGGCAGGGATTGAAGAAATGGTTCCGATGCTTCCCACAATGTCCCTGGATGTTCAAACAAGCTTAAAATGTAAAGATGATATTCCAAATTAAATCAACTATTTTTCTACGACATTTAACTGGGCAGATCTAAGGGATACTTAAACGGAAATCAATCGGCAGTGGCCAGAATTGCTAACAATGTTGGGGGCATGAACAGTTTAATTATCGAAGTCTGATAAAAGATGGCAAACTTGGTCTAACCTGGGTCTGAGTTTCACGCCAGAATTTACTTGGTTTTTGAACATTTAGAAGGACAATCTGTTTGCAGAACCATCAGTAGAGTGTACAGTTTCTGCATGCAGTTGTGTACCTTTCAGGGCTTAAAGGGTCTTGCATTAGTTGACTTTTGCTAAGGACTGAAAAGCATGGAGGATTTTTTTAAACTACATTTCCAAATCAGCTTCAGCCTCACATCTGGCTTGCAATATTAATGGCACCCTGCATCGCTACAGCTAGTGCCAGCTATTCGCTCTCGACACAGCTTCTCACCTCTATTAAGAGTTATAAAACTGAACTAAATTGCAATATTGCCACATAAAGACATCTCTCCATTTTGAAAGCTTATGCCTGCTCGGTTCTTGCTTTTCCTCATCATCTGTCTAGCTGGAGGTTTAGCAGCATCTGCTTTGTTAGGATGGTGAGAGAAGAATGTCAACTTTTGATGTTGGGATGAGCTGTGGAACTGTGTGATCATCAGCTGTAAGAGTGAGGACATTTTTCCAGCCCAATGTAGGGCATCCATGACTTTCCATTACCTGCCATTATGGATTATCAGTGATCTGAGGATCTGTTGGGAGCCGTTGCCAATCTTTCCTTGTCCTGTCATCCAGCAAGGGCAGCCTGTCTCACACAGTGCTGCACTGCTGCGCATTGTGACCATTTCACAATAGCAATGCTGCTCACTTTCCTCATGCAACGCTCCCAGTGACATAGCTAAAACAACGGCACTCCCTTTCTGGGAATATGGCCATTGTTCAGTGTTGCAGTCCTACAGTGCATAATCATAAGTTGCTTTGTTGGTGTGTGCCTTCAAGACATTTCCAACTTATAGCAGCCATAAGGCAAGCCTGTCATGGGGTTTTCTTAGCAAGATTTGCTTAGAGGAGGTTTGCCATTGCCTTCCTCTGAGACCGAGAGCAGGTGACTTGTTCAAAGACACCCAGTGGGTTTCATGCCCAAGCTGGGAATCGAACCCCAGTTTCCAAACTTGTAGTCCAACACTGAAACACACCACAACAGCTTTTCTGATGTCATAAATGTCCAACAGGATGCCACCCATTTTAAAAAAGTCATTAACTGTAGGTGGAACTGTCAGAATTATTGCAACTCAATGCAGACATAATGCAGAGGAGGCACTGGTAAGGCACACCTGTTTTGGGGCTGATGAATCTGCCCTGGATTTTAACATGAGTGTTAAAGCAGCTCTCTATGGTTGCTGCTGTTGTGTCCTTCAAGTCATTTCTGACTTATGGTAACCCAAAGGCGACTCTATCCTGGCAAGATTTGTTCAGAGGTTTGCTATCGACTTCCCCTTGGGCTGAGAGAGTGTGACCTGTACAAGGTCACCCAGTGGGTTTCATGGCCGAGTGGGAAATTGAACCCTGATCTCCAAAACCTTAGTCCAATGCTCTAACCACTACTCCATGCTGGGTCTCTAAAGCAGCTACAGGGCTGAAACGTTCTCTCCAGATATGTTCACCTCCTTGGTCAGTTTACTAGACACTGGAGCAACCATCTTCCCTTGTTGGCTTCCTTCCCATACAGGTGTTTTAATTCACTTGAACCAGACTATAGGTCCAAATCACACTGCAGACATAATCCAGTTTGAGACTGCTTTAACTGCCCTGGCTCAATGATAGAGAATCTTGGGAATTATAGTTTATTGTGGCACTAGGGCTCTCTGACAGAGAAGGCTAAATGTCTCATAAAACTCCAGTTCCCAGAGTTCCCTAGCACTGAACCGGGGCAGTTAATGCAGTCTCAAACTGGATTATTTCTGTTGTGTATAGTCTGATCTCTGCTCTACCATGTTCATGAACATACCTCATAGCAATGATAACATTTCACCACTTTATGAGAGCAGATGGCCTATTAATGGCTGCTTGTTAAAATTAGATATAGATAGCAAATGGTAGTATGGATTTTGCTACACACTTCATTAAGGCCTCTACCGAAGCCACACGGAAACTTCCAGGGGTCAGAACAAATCATGTACAGGTTTAAAAAGGATTATGAGCAAGTTATTGCCCAAAGTGAATCCTAAGGTTATAAAATAAAAGCATTGGGTGAGTATATATAAACATGTTAACGGCAGCCCATTAGGCTGTCTTATTAAAGATATAAAGTACAATGCATTCGGTATAAAAAGATCACAGTGTACCCTGAACTGACTTTGTGCTGAAATTGCATACCGCAATTATAATGACACTCACAGCAGCATTGCGGGAATTATTGTTTCACATGCCAGCTTCTGCTTTGAATGGCGGGGCTTTGGGGCAGCTTTTGGAGGGAGGCGCATCAAAGAATGATGGAGCCTTTCTCGCAACAAACTGTTTGCAGTGCGGAGATTTAGAAACAGAAACTTGTTGTGGATTTTTCCTCCCCTGCTGTACACATTTTGCTATGCTTTCCCTCACTTCTAAACAATTGCATAGTGAAAAAATAGAAGTGCAAATATTGAAGGATGTTTGCAGCCTGGTCCATGAGTCAGGCACAGGATTGCAATTGTTATAACCTACTATAGGATGGTTTGCAATTACACTTGTCCCTCCCTATTCACTAGGGTTGGGGGAACAAGACCCCCGTGAATATGGGAAAAAACCCGCAAATAACAAAAATACCATGTTTGTACCTGAGAGGACACCTCTCCAGGAATCTCTAGGTCCTCTGGTGCAACTCTGTGGTCAATGTCCGATAGACACTGACCATAGGACAGAACTGGAGGAGCTACAAAGGCCTAGTAGAGTATTCTCTTTAGGAATCTCTAGGTCTTTCAGTGCAACTTTTAGTGCAAGTTGACCATAGAGTTGCACTGCAGGACCTAGAGATTCCTAGAAAGAACATATTGATCAAATCCGTGAATAATCAAATCCACAAATATCAAAGCCGCAAATGTGGAGGGATGAGTGTATATCCTTATACTAGAATATAAGACCTACTTGGATTGCAATATAAGACCTACTGCAAGATGGTTTGCAATGTCCCTCCTCCACAGACACATGCCTATTAAAACAGGCCAGAGCTTGGAAAGTCACTCTTTTGAACTACCCCCAAGAGTCCCCCAACCAATGTGACCACTGGCTATGGTCAAAAAAGTAACTTTTCCAAGCTTTAGGACCAACACCCTAAAATCCCACAATGGCAGGAGCTTCCTTCCAGATGTAACTTGAAAAACAATTTGTTCTTTTCAAATGATTTCCATCAGGACTGTCTGCATTTTGCTTATCGGATCTCACTGTCTTCAGACCTCGTTGCCTCCCTTGAAAGCGACTTGCAGCTCCGCCAAGCAGATGTTTTCTTATCAAGAATTCAGCCCAGACCTATTTATTCAAAATTAGCATATCTCATTAACTGTCTCAAGGATACTGGCTTAATTCATCTTTTAATGAGCATCTTTAAAAAAAAAATATCCCTTCCTATCTTTTCAAATGAGAAACCTCTACAGCCCTCTGCTCCAACATTAGGAATAAAGAAACCTTGACAAAACAAAGAATTTGCATGACGTTATGCAGTTCAAATAGAAGAAATGTAATACTGAGGGAGTCTAGATACTAAGAAACCATAAATACGGAGTCTGCAGTGAAAAGAGGGAGCGGCCTGGAGGTGGACTATTGGACTATTTGTCCATGGAGCCTGTGTTGCTGTTGCATGCCTTCAAGTTGTTTCTGACTTATGGGGAACCTATGGCAAACCTATCACAAGGGTTCCTGGGGCTGAGAGTGTGTGACTCACCTAAGGTCACTCAATGGTTTCTATGACCTGGTACATGCCTCCTTGAAAGTCTGGGCTGCAGGTGTCCAGTTTTCCTCCGGAGGAACACTGCAGCAGACAAACTGTGTGGCGTCCCTCCGGACCAAAAAGAACCTGCAAAAGACGGGTTCTTCTTTTGGTGCTGCAGGGACATCATGAGTCTGCCAATGGCGCACTCATGACGTAAGTGATGTGCGGCAATGTCTGTACGCTGCATGCTGCTTATGTCATGATGGTGGCCCCTGTATGGATGGGAGGCCACCATTACGACGCCACTGTGACCTGCTACAGTTAGGGACCGTGCGGTTGGTGCGCGGTCCCTAATGCTAGTATCAGCGGTGGCATGCCACTTTTGGCCTGCCTGTCCTGGGCCTATGACTGAAAGAAGAGACTCAAACCTTGATCTCTGGAGTTATAATCCAGCGCTCAAACCATTGCATCAAGTTGGCTCTTCCAATGTAACCCAGTTATGAAGCCTCAGAATATTAGCTTACAGGTCAAGGAAGCAACAGATCAGTCAATAAACAGAAGGAATCCTCCAGGAAACATTAACTTGGTGCCCCTACCTTTGTTGTCCCTTAGTAGTACATAAACACTTGGACAATTTCCCAACACAAGACCCAATGGGACTTGAGTGTGAGTATCTTCACATCATTTGAGTGCAAAAACTTGAAATGCCGCTTAGATGTCCATCTCTCCTTTCAGGATTCGTTCTCTTTCCTGCTTTTCCAACCAGCTTTGTATGGAATGTAGTGGCCCAAGCCTAGCTTGTGATGTAAATCCCACTGGCTTTACTTGCTTGTTAACTTGGCATCCCGAAGTTGCTTGGGTCTACTACAGCTAGGACTCCTCAACCGGCATCCCTCCCGTGTCTCTTACTTTGTTTTCTAAAGAGAGGTGGAATTAACACGATTGTCGGAAAGAGTGATCTTGCTTTCGAGTTCTACTTAATCATGGAACGCAAACCGTTTCCGTGATGTATTTTTATGACACACAATTCAGCAACCCACATTTATTTATTTGAGTTTAGTGCTGTGTAGGTGAAGGCGAAACCGCCTCGGAGGGCTTGGGTACGGCATTTGTCATACTCAAGGGAGGGCATAGTAAATGGGGAAGATATAAATGGATGCTTTTATATCCTAGTTAAGCCCACAACCACTTCTGTTGTTGTCTCTCTCTGTAACACAATATATCACCACGCCAGAAGAAATCAGAATTTAGTACCTGGAGCACAGAGCTGCAGACTGGGAATGCATTTTGAGAATCCCCTTCTTCCCTGAAGCAGCTTGATAAAAGGGAAGACGATGCAAGCTGCCTTGATGGCCCTAACCAGAGATGTGTGAGAAATTCACTTCACTGACTTAAAAAATAATAATTCTACCCACTCCAGCGCCGAACCGGCCGAAGCAGGAAAGATATGGATTTTTAAGGCTTGGGATGCATTTTGTAACATAAATGCACTCAACACCATCCTCATATTTGAAAGAAAAATGCAGAAAACCAGCACATGCATTTCTTACATGGACACACACATGCACTAGTCAATGGGTCCGTGAGTCCATTTGAAACAATGTGCAGAAGCATGGAACTGTTGCAAAACAGGATGGGAGATCTGGCAACCCTAGTCCTCGCCATTTTCCTTGCAGCCTGCACCCACCTGCTACTAAAAGATTTAGTGAAGCCAATGATGTCCTCCTCTCCAAATGTCGCTAACATTTCAATTGGTTTCACTTGGAGAAAGGGCATCTTACATTCTGGCCTACTGCCCTTGCCTTCCAAAAACAAGTGAATGAAAAGACTTCATATTAATATCTGATTTCCAGCTTCTGACTCACACTAATGGAAGAAATCTGTGAACTCTCAGAAGAGGTATGAGATCCGCACCACCCCTGAGTGCTTGCAATGGGATAGTCTCATTTCTTTCCTCCACCAGCCTTTATTAAAACTCTGGTCTGGAAGGTGTCCCAGATTTCTGAAGCAACTTTTGAGGCTTCATAGGGAGGATACATACATCTCTGTTGAGATTTGCTGAGAAGGCTTCTTCTTTCGGTAGAAGATTCTCATTAGATTCTCACATTTCTGCATTTTGCTGCTCTGCTTTTAACGCTGTCGTTGACTTGTTGCTTTGAAACCTTTGCATTGTCTGCCATCTGGAGAACTTATAGGATGAAGAGTAATAATATTTGAATGAAAATGGTAACAGCACGAGCCCTATCTCCAGGTGACATTTAGGTTCTGGAGTTTGGAAACGTTACTTGCAAAAGCAAAGGAATGAAGAAAAATGATCCAAAACCAAGCCTCACGCTGGAAATAATTGATTCATGGCGTAACCCTATACATGATTCCTCAGAGGCAACTGGGTACTATAGAATTGCAGTCTTACTCAACATTTTAATAATCCCTTCTACAGGTTCTCATTTCAATTTCAAAAGTATTTTGTTCCCACCAAAGTCCCGGGATAAGAGTGCATTCGCTGAATTCAGTTTCAAGCCATTTTGTTTGTTGCAGCGGTTAGGGTCATTTTAGCACAATCCATGGACGATGGCACCTCTTTGCATGACAATGTGTATTGCGGACTATGCCAATGCTTCCATTATGCTTCTCTTCCCCAAGGAGTTCAACCTAGGAAAGCAATGATACAATTCAGAAATTCAGGAAAGGGCATCTGATACTTAAAAGAGAGCTGTGCTAATGGAATAATGTAAGCAATTTTTTGTTTTACAAGCCAAACACGTTCCCCTCACTTCCATACAAATGAAGTTGTGGGTGAAAACACACACACACAAAAAGTCTGCTTAACTGCAATGCTCAGGACTCTGTAAAACAGGGCTTCTAGTAAAATAGGGTCACCAATAAGTTACATCTACCAAGAATCCTTCTGAGTAAGATCATCTTAATATGATAAGGCTCTTGTCAAGGTCCATAAGGGCCATCTATTCCACCATGCAAGAATGTGCAACTCCATCGTTGTTGTGGTGGTTGGGTGCCTTCAAGTCATTTCCGACTTATGGCGACCCTAAGGCGATGCTATCATGGGGTTTTCGTGCCAAGACTTGGAATTCTGGGAATTACAATTTGTTGTGGCACAAGAGCATCTGAGGAAGTAGACTTGCAAGTCTACGAAAGCTCATGTGGCCAACTTCATCCTTTCAGCAGGTCTCAAAGTTACTACAAGATCTCTATACATACTGATTGTAATTGAAAAACGTCAGAGATGAGCTTTTCCAGGCTAGAGAAATGTGCAGACATTCTCCACAGGTTTGATTCTATATCATGAAATCCAGAGATGGATTTAGGCAAAGCCTAAAACAGAGAAAGCCCAGCTTTGTTCTGTTTAATAAGAACTAATTAGTCGGAGTTCAAATTTCAATGGAAGTTTTGCTTAGTCTTCTGACAAGACCAAACTATATGCAAATATTGCAACAACAATGTTCCATAATGATAAACATGGAAAATACACTGGCCACAAATTAAAGCCGCTGTTGAAAGGACGGCTGATGATATTCTTCAAAAGGACACCTGATTATAGTAATTTTAGCTGAGTGCTAATTGGTACCAACCTTCAGCATGATGTACCTGTCGCGTGCGCTTGTGAATCCCACATCGGCCTCTGCCAAAATTATTTCATAAAATATTCAAATGATGGTCCACAGTCAAATTATAACAAACGTCAACAGACATATTAGAGAGATCACAATGTTCGGTGTGCATTATATATCAATTCAGCATGGAGAAATGTAAGGTAATGCACTTAGGGTGAAAAAAATGAAATACACAGATATAGGATGGGGGACACCTGGCTAAATGAAACTACATGTGAAAGGGATCTGGGAGTTCAAGTAGACCACAAGTTGAACATGAGTCAATAGTGTGATGTGGCAGCTAAAAAGGCCAATGCAATTTTAGGCTGCATCAATAGAAGTAGTGTCAAGATCAAGGGAAGTAATCATCCCACTGTATTCTTCTCTGGTCAGGCCCCACCTGGAATGTTGTGTCCAGTTCTGGGCACCACAAATCAAAAAGGACATTGAGAAACTGGAGCATGTCCAAAGGAGAGCCACCAAAATGGTGAAGGGTCTGGAAGCCATGCCCTATGAGGAACGCCTTAGGGAGCTGGGGGTGTTTAGCCTGGAGAAGAGAAGGTTAAGAGGTGATATGATAGCCCTGTTTAAATATTTGAAGGGATGTCATATTGAGGAGGGAGCAAGCTTGTTTTCTGCTTCTTCAGAGACTAGGACCCGGAACAATGGATGCAAGCTAAAGGAAAAGAGATTCCACCTGAACATTAGGAAGAACTTCCTGAGAGTAAGGGCTGTCCGACAGTGGAACAAACTCCTTCCTCGGAGGGTGATAGAGTCTCCTTCCTTGGAGGTCTTTAAACAGAGGCTGGATGGCCATCTGTCGGGGATGCTTTGAGTGATACATGACAGAATGGGGTTGGACTGGGTGGCCCTTGTGGTCTCTTCCAATTCTATGATTCTAACTTATTTATTGTGGTCGGTGCTAAGATTTGAGTTTCTACCATACACCTGATTAAATTAACCCTTTTATAACCTACCCAACTGAGAGTTAACCTTTGGAAGAGAAGTCCAAGGGAGTGACACTGTTTCACTTTTAAATAGTTCTGCAGCACAGAAATAACGCAGCGCACTGTTTTAACTGCTTTGGCTCAATGCTAGGGCAGAAAGGGGGAAAACAGTGGAAATCACGTGTCCTTATTTGCCAGGATGAAACCCTCTAATATTAACATCCCTTGCAAAAAATTATTCTAAACTCAGCGTTCAGATCAAGACTGAACAAGTATATGAAAAAAAATCCAGCTTTTTGTGCCTTTTTCTCTCTTCTTCTTCTTCTTGTGAGAAATACTGTTGAGTTGCATGTTGGGAGCTAGCTTTCCTTTGCTTTTGGTTTTTCAGAATACCGGTCTCATATTTCTCATGATTACTGCAATAGACATTACTTGCATTCAAAATAATGAATGAGGAAAATGGAAAGGATTGAAATTTTCCACTTAATCAGGTTCAATAAATTATAAAGTTGAAGAGCTTGAGGACTGGATAGTTCAGGAAACTGGTAATGATGAGATAATAACAGGCAGCCGAGATGAACTGAAGAGCTTGTTAAAATGTGCAGCCTGAACTCGGCTATGCATGTTTACTCAAATAAGACTGAATGAGTTTCTTCAATAGGGCTTTTAGGCTGAAAGAGGAGATCCAATCCTTATTAGGCTTAGAGATGCTGTAGCGGGAAAACACATTCTTGCGACGTCCTTGGGCAGGAGCATCGGCTCCATATAGGATAGGCATTTAGCATTTGAGAACTGCAGAAAGACCTGGACACTCAAATGGTTGAACAACTGTGAAGTCGAAGGCTTTCATGGCCGGCATCCATAGTTTTTTTGTGGGTTTTTAGGACTATGTGGCCATGTTCTAGAAAAATTTACTCCTGATGTTCCCCCAGCATCTGCAACTGGCATCTTCAGAAGATGCATTCTCTGGTGAAACATCAGGAATAAACTCTTCAGCCACATAGCCCGAAAAACCCACAAAAAGCTTGAACATCTGTCTTTCATTACAGGACTGAGACATTTTACAAGGTAGGGTCATCTACCCCAGGAGCCCTTCCCAGTCCTGGCATGGCATGTTGGTAGACACCTACAAGATTTGGCAATGGGCACAGACAGGTTCATGGTGCCTTGGACCCAGTGGCTGGTGAGAAGACCTCCCTCTATTCTCCAAGTGTCATTGCTTTTGCAATGCCCCTGCCTGAACCTACCACTGACCCTTGATATCAAACCTCCGTATTGAAAGGCACGCAAGTCATGTAGCCTCAAGATGGTTCCCAAGGCAAGATAGTAGGATTTCTCAGAGATCTGAAGGACTTAGTCAGGGCAGTGTTGCAAACATGTAGCCAGAGAGATGCATTCTTTTAAAGCATACATCAATTGGCGGGTCAGTTATAGAAAGAGGTATCTGGTATTTGACATCTTGAATCTGGTGGAAATTTGAACAATAAAAGGACAAGCCATATGGATTTGCCACCTTCTTTTGAACAATACTGTGTTTTTATGGTCCAATTCAGGGGTAGGCAACCTGCAGCCCGCGGGCCGGATGTGGCCCGGCGAGGCCTTGGGATCGGCCCCAGCCCAGTCCTGCCGCCGATTGCCACCGGGGCCTTTGGTGTCTCGCGCGAGGGGCATAGTGGGGCAATTGTCTATAGAAGCCTCAGAAAAATGCATTTATCTTAACATTTTTTAAAAAATCAGCAATTTTTTTTGCGTGTCCTCCATTTTTTATTTAAAAAGTGCCCTCCATTTGAAAATTTTGTCCTACATTTGCCCTGGTTTATTTATTTATTTAATTTTTTTTTAAAAATTATTTAATTATTTATTTTTTGGCTTTGGCCCCCCCCCAGTTGTCTGAGGGACAGCAACCCGGCCCCCGGCTCAAAAGGGTTGCCTACCCCTGGTCCAATTGCTTACAGAGATTTTTGCCCTTTTCTACCTAGGGACATTTCTACCTGAGGGTCCTTGGATCTGCCCACAAAGTGACAAGGCATAAGAAGGAGCAGGTTGCTCTTTGTTTCAGTTCTTTTGGTGAAGCCAGATGGTCATACTGTTTGATTTCAACATAGAAAGATTCCTGACTACTTTCCAGGACACAATTCGAATCCAGTTCCCCCCACAATTTTTCCTCTGATCTGGACTTTCTGGCAGCTGCATTGGCCAGAGCTACACACTTTTATTGTATTATTAAAACACGTTGAATCTAGCATTCTGGAATCTGGTTCCTCGGACCTGGTAGAAAAAGGCTGAAGATCCTAAGCTAGATGTTACCCTGGCACTTCCATTGAGAGAGTTCATTAATTTCCCTATTAAGATTAATTTGGAGCAATTTGGGTAATACTTTGGCCTCTAAGAAGAGCAACCCAACGCATCTTCATCATGTCTTGGTCCACCAGGTGCAAGAATTCCTTCTTCAACATTTTGGAAGCTCTGTCCCTTATTTCATCTGGCAAACGTATGTGCAAGATACCAGGAAAAAGTCACAATCACAGAATGTCATTGCTGCATTACTTTTCCTCATGGAAGTTGTCAATTGTTGGGAACCTTTTTTCTTGGCCAGAACATATATAGCAGCGAATATTCTTTCCATATCTATGGCTTAGGGATGCAGCATGAGACGAAGAACTTACCCCTTCACAAGGACTCATCTTTAACACAAAAGGAGGGGAGAATGGGATGAGATTTTTGGAGAAACACACCTTTCTAAGTTGGGTCATAATAAGGCACCTAGTATATCAGACTATGAAAGCCAGCTTAGTGTAGTGTTTTGAGCATCGGGATACGGCTCTGGAGACCAGGATTCAAATCCCAGCCTGGCCATGGAAACCCATGGGTGACCTTGCATAAGTCACACTCTCTCGGCCTTGGAGGAAAGTAAAATGAAGCTTACTTTGAACAAACCTTGCCAAGAACACCCCATGATCAGTTTGCCTTAGGGTCACCATAAGTCAGAACAGACTTGAAGGCACACAACAACTAATATCAAACAATACTTAGTTCCCAGTCCCTGTTGGAAGTGCAGCGTGTTCTCTAAAAATGTCTTGAACAATATTAAACTGTAATACTGGGAACGCTGCAATTCTCCTGATTTGGCAGCTTATGTAACAAAGCCTTCCCATGTGGGTTGAAGTGGTGGTTGCTTATGCAGCTCTCCAACTTAGTGGCCTAACAGATGCTGACAGAGTTATGTAAAAGCCTACTCACAGACAAGAGAAGTAGAATGTGTTTATTGGAAGGAAAAGTATTATGTGGGGATAACCGCCAAGAAAAGGAGAAAGAGAAGCCATGCTGGATTCCCTTTCATAATCTGTATTCTCATTCTCCAGATTTCAAGCGCTGTAGAGAGGGAGATATTGAAAATACCTAGAACCTTTGTATTTGCTCCAATGGACCCTAAAAACCTGAGTCAGCTTATCCATGGGTCAATGTAAGTACCATATTTTAACACACACACACACACACACACACACACACACACACACATATATATGGGGAAAGGCAAGAGTTTAATCTGCCCTAGAAGCATTGACCCCCTTCTATTCTCTCATCCATGCAGCCTTTAGTATGAGAACAAATAGTTACGCTTGCTGGAATTTTGCAAGTTCTTTGGCATTGTTTCCCTTTGATTTGTCCGTTACATTCTTCATTAAATGCCCCTAAATTTTACCCTCAACTTATCCATGAGTCATATCAAAATCCATAATTATGGCCCCAAAACCTGCCCTTGACTTATATATGAGGTCGATTTATAGTCGAGTCTATACGGTAATCTGAATCGCTGGAGCGATTCCAAGAGGGGGGCCATGCTCCAGACCCATTTAACCCAAGTCTTTTTGATGCTGTTTTTCCCCGCTTCTTTCTCAGTAATTTGATTCCACGCAAGTGAGAACCACAAGCGGATTGGAAATGATTCAAATCCCCCCCCCACTTGAAAATGCCAGGAACCAAACTTGGGATCTTCTACAATGCAAAGCCTGTGTTTTGCATCCTGACAAGCCAAGATGTTGTTTCTACTGCTTTCTAGAGGTCAGCATTCCCTCTTTCTTCTCAGGTGCATCTACGCTGTAGAAATAATGAAGTCTGCCATCACTTTAACTGCCATGGCTCCATCCTAAAGAAGCCTGGAATTTGTAGTTTGTTGAGGCACCAGCACTCTTCGGCATAGAAGGCTTGTAAAACTACAAAATCCCAGGAGTCCATAGGATGGAGCTACAGCACTTAAAGGGGTGTCAAAGTGCATTATTTCTGCAGTGCGCCCTCACTTTATCTAAATAATTTTTACTGTTTTAAATTGTTTCACCCTGTTTGTATTGATTTGACTTCTAAACCACCTGGAGATCTTTTTATGTACAATGGGACAGAAACATGTTAATACATTAAACAGAGAGTCAGAGACGGTATCAGAAATGCAGTGTCCTTTCCCTCTTCCCCTCTTCTCTGAGCCATTAACCATGTGTTCAAGTGAGGAAAAAGTCACATTTAGTTTTTCCTGAAAGATCCAAGCTCATTAAGGCTTCACATGATGGGAGCCATACATCGGGGACCGGGCACCACGCATACGTTCCTCTGTGCCAGCCTCAGATTGTTGAACAGATGGCGCTGCCAAAAGACTTGCCGAGGCAATAGTAACTTACCATGGAGCCGTGCCACCAAACAGAAGTACGTTGTGAAGTTCCTTGACTGCAGCTCGCAGCATCTGGAGTGGAAACTTGCAGAGATTGGCCAAATGATGCTGAGGATCCTGATACTGTTGCCATTTGAACTGTCGGAAAAGGATGCACTGAGCAGTACATTTCCAAGCTGATACAGTCCCTTAGTTAGCTCAATCTGTGGGAAAGAAGAATCTGTTTTAAAAAACAAAACAGGAAAGCTGGTATATTGCAGGCAGATGCACTAAATCAGAGGGAGCATGCTTGAAATACTAAATCATGTTGGGGCATTCTCCTTATGTGTGTGCCAGAGATGTCTTGCTTTCCTTGGACCAATTCCAACTTGTAATCTGTTATAAAGGAAGTCACAGCCATATTGCATTTGTCCCTCGTCCAAGATTCTGCCCCCTTTCTTGCAGATATGCGCCTGAAGGTGAAAACAGTTGAAACAGTCCACATGCAAATCATACATAAATGCCCTTCAAATTTCACAGCATTGTACACATCTGTCTACTTAGATGCCCAGGCTTAGTCATTCCTCAGAATAGATACTGCAGCCAAGAAACCAGAAGAAGACTTAGGGCCCAAACAGACAGGCCAAAATAAAGCTGCTTCGGGTCACTTTGGAGGTATGCTGTTTAAATGATGCATGCGTCCTGAGTCCAAAAGCCATGCCAAAGCCATGCTCCAGTCCTAAGGAATCGAGCACAGCTTTGGCGCAGCTTCTGGCCTCTTAAGATGTGTGTGTCATTTAAACAGCATACCTCCAAAGTAACCCGAAGCAGCTTTATTTTGGCCTGTCTGTTTGGGCCCTAGGACTTGGAAGGGCAGCTATGAAGGAATTAGACAAGATCCTAAATGTCAACATTTGTCACTGAATACTAAAGTTAGCATTGTCTGTGTTTCTGCTTTCTCTGTATGGTTGTGAAAGCCGGACAGTGAGGAAAGCTAATAGGAAGAGAAACAACTCATCTGAAATGTGGTGCTTGAGAAGAGTTCTGTAGATACCATGGACTGCCAAAAAGACAAATCAATGGGTCCAAGAGCAAATTAAACCAGAACGTTCCGTAGAAGCCTAAATGACTGAGCTGAAACTGTCACTTTAAGCATATCATGAGAAGACATGGCTTACTAGAGAAGACAATAATGTTTGGTAAGGTAGGAGACAGTAGAAAGAAAGGAAGAGTGCATTCCAGGTGGAGAGACTCAATTGAAGAAGCCACAGCCATGAGATTGGAAGACTTGAGCAAGGCTCTTGATGACAAGGTGGCATGGAGGTCTCTCATTCATAAAGTCACCATATGTTGAAGTTTATTTGATGGCAATAAACAACAATGTACCTAGAGATTGTTGTTGTTACTTGCCTTCAAGTTGACTGTGACTATGGCCCATCATACAGCTCTAACTCGGACATCTTGCTATTCCCTCCTCAATGTTCACAATAAAGCAGCACAGAGAACAACACTCGAACCATATGATCCCTCCCATTGTTCAGTGAAATCACAGTCCTTTGGAACATTATACATTTTTCTTGGCAAGGTTTATTCAGAGGAGGTTTGCCATTGCCTTCCCCTGAGGCTGAGAGCATGTGACTTGCCTGAGGTCACCCATCAGGTTTCAAGGCCAAACAGGAATCGAACCCTGGTCTTCAAAGTCGTTGTCCAGCATTGAAACCACTATGATGTGCTGGCTCTCTTGTGAGAGTATGACAAACTACAAATCCTAGGATCCCATAGGATGAAGCCATGACAGTCAAAGTGCTGTCAGACTTCATCCGTTTTGTAATGTGGCAACAGCCACGGAGAGTTTGAGATCATTTGCAGTTTGGGATTTGGTCTGCACAAAATTCACATGTGGCATGTTTGCACATCAAACATCAGAAATGTTTGGCAGAGAAAACAGCAGAAGATAGAAATGTAATAAGATGCTGATTTCTGCACAAAATGTGCACATTTTGCTCTGAACAAGTCCTCAAGACCAGCAATTCCTGCATCGCGAAGAAAATGTTTCATGGAAAACAAAACAAAAATCCAGCGTAGAATTTTTGCATGGAACAAAATCCCGAGTCTTTAAGTCTGCAGAGTCTTCAAAGAGACTTTCGCAGCTGGAAGGAAATGGCCGGAATTACTCAGGGCTTCCTTTGCGAGTGAAATTACGGAAGAATTGCTTCCCTAATTGGAGCTCCACTCCTATTGAAAACTTGTTGTAAGAAGAGATGGGAATAAATTTGCCTCCCCTTCCCTTTAAGTAATGATTGTCTGTCCCTCATCTGGGGGAGAGAAGCCACATTTCGCTCTGCGTGTTTCATTAATTCATTTGCAGTCATCCTGTGTTTCTGGACTGCCCATGCCTGGATATTAGCCAAGCTCAAATAGAAGTCTCTTGGCTATGGGAAAGCATAAAGCAAGTTTCTGCATTCATTAAGACTGAGCAGCGTTTTCCTAAGGGAGCCGTGAAACTGGAGCCTGCAGAGTTAAAGCTGCCTGACCTGAATAGATATGACTGTCAAGATTGCCTTGTGTTCAGCTGGAGTCAAAAGTGTAATGAAAGGTGAGGCCAGTTATGGATTCTGTTTAATTGAATCAGGACTGTATATATAGCTATCATTAGATACACCAATGGTGTATCCTTGACTTGACACCCCATATAGAATCTCCATTACAGTGTCGTCGGAGCAAGATTTTACACTTTGAAGGGTGGGAAGACAATCTCAAAGAAGGAGGGAATGACAAGTTACACTTTCAAAAATTGCCAAGTACTTTGGCAGACTTTTCTGGTCTCGGGGACAGAGATTTGCTTGGCAGCGGCAGAGAGTTTTCTGTAACTCGGGATCTAATCGGTTGGCAGCAACTCATGGAAAAAGCACCTGTTTGGCCATATTTTATTCCAGGCACGTCAAGCCAGCTTCAAAAATAGAATGGCTATCTAGAGTGAAATTTTGGGAGGTCACAGTAACAACGGAAAGCCCCAAATTTAAAGACCAGCCCTTAGCTAGTTACCCTTTAAGCATCAAACGCACCAAATTTAATGAGTTGCTCTTGCGAACTTATTTATTTCATGCGTAGCTTTCTTCCAACATGTTATCCAAGGTGGCTTATCAAAAGGCTAAAACAAGATACATATAAAAACCTAACACAAAAGCATTGTAAAAATTAAATTAAATTACATTAATTGGGTATTATTCTATAGCAAAATATCAGAGTGGTGTAACCACTTGGTAACTACTTGCATGTAGATTTACACAGGGAATCATGATGTTGGTTCTCAGCCTATAAGTTTCTGAATGGAAGGAACTCCTATGAGTAGGAAAGTCTCCAGTGCTGGTGGATATTATGGCTTCTTAGAAAGTCAATAAAGGAATGAGTGCCTAGAGCATGGGTTGGCAAAGTGACAGCTGTGGGCTTCATGCTGCCCTGGAGCCTACTTTTTGTGACCCCTGAACAGCAGTCCCCCCAAAACTCAGACTCCAATTGGGGGGGAGACAGTGTCCCAGTTCTTGTAGAAAGTCCCCCAAACATGTGAAATCATGCAAACACCAGCCCCATAAATGGACCAGAACCCCGTACTACTTTCAAACACCTCATTTTCCCGATACAGTCCCTTTTAAAATGACAACAAAGTGATGCATTGCCACATCATGTTGCACTTGATCTTAGCCAAAAGGCCAAGAAGTGATGTTGCCACTTTGAAAAGGACTGCAAAGGAAAACGGGTCTATTTGAGCTTGTTGTGACCGGCTGGAGGATCTGGGTGAAAACAAGTCCTTTGTTCCCAGGCAGATGTCCACTCTAGACATCTAGAGCACTCTTGAGTAGTGGTTCCCAAACTTTGGTCCTCCAGATGTTTTGAACTTCAGCTCCCAGAATTCCTGATTGTTGGCCCAACTTGCTAGGGCTTCTGGGACCTGAGCTCCAAAACATTTGGAGGACCAAAATTTGGAAACTACTGCCCTAGAGGGTCCATTTCTAGTCCTTATTTTGCTCCCAACATTTATCCACTCAATCCCTGCCAGAACCTCAAGTGAAAGTCTGTTCCCACTTGTTGACCTTCCTTATTTTCTCTTTTACAGACAATACTTGCCTGTAGTTGCTTAGCAGGGAAGTCCCCCCTCCCAAGAACCTCTTTATAAAGCAGTGAGAAATGAATCCAGACAGCAACTCCAGACAGAACAACGAAGAGAAACAACCACGATCTGCTTTCTTGTTTTTCTCTGCCAGAAAAGGCAAGATGCTACCAGAGGGTGCGTGGGCAAATGGTGGCAGAAGCTCTCTTGCTGGAAGTGTAGGGCAAGCAGATGGATAGAAGAAGCTTTCCAGCCAAGAATGCCTTGGGTAGCTATCACAAATTATTACAGGTGGCTTCTGTACATATTGACAGATTCAGAGGCTGTTTGGGAAACGTTTTAGCCATCGGTTGATGATTCTTCCCCCTAAGTCCCTGTGTCTGTCTTCTCAAGAGTAAGACTCTTGCTGAACCTTTCCAATCTGCAAATCTAGGCTCTGTTTCTATGCAAAACTCTCAAGCTGCATTTTAAAATTAGACTTTTAAAAATATCTCTTTGGATCAATGTTTCTCTATTAACTGGTTATTGCTGTTGTTGGCCCTGTCTGCCCAGGCCAAATAAAACATCTTCCTCCATCCTTACAGTGAGAAGTCTGGGTGATGCAGGGCCCAAAGCTTGGTTCTGGTATGAATGGTCAGGACGACGTCTGGTCAGTTCATTACCAAACGCAGGGTATAACTCCCAAACAAATCATTGTTTGTTCCAGATTTTCTTGGAAGAGCTGGAGCCCTCCATTGTGACAGCAGGCAGCTGTTGCCACACATGTCCCACTGTGCTGCCTGGTGTGGCCACCACCACCCTGAGTTTCTCACTCTGAGGTCAAAATAAGGTGCCCAACTATGTGATCTTCACTGAACATCATGGTCTCAGAGTGAGCACTACTCTACTGTGGTGGCCGCACCAGGTGGCACAAATAACCTAAAGGATGGATGGATGAGAGAGTAGAGAATAGAGGATGGTCAGTGCTTCCACACACACACACACACACACACACACACACATATATATGAGAGAGTTAAAGTACCGTACTTACACTGACCCATGGATAAGTCAACTCAGTTTTTTTGAGTCGATTTTTTGACCAAAATTTCTAGACTTATACATGAGTATATACAGTATATTTATTGTGGAGAGGTATAGTTGCCCTTTGTTGTTACTTTAGGTGGCATGCATACATGGGTCCCATGTTGGGAGAAAGGCCAATCAATCAATCAATCAATCAATCAGGATATCACCCTCAATCAATCAATTCTGTTTAAAAATCTGTATCTGTTGACCTGGCAAATTCTGATCAAAAAAGTTATGGGCCAACACATTTTACAAAAGATAAATACAATCATAATCTGAAGATATAATTATTGTTGCAACGTTCATCATTCAGCTGTTGCTCCCCTGTATTAGCAGCTGAAATAGTGTTTTTTTCTGCCTTCCCCTTTTTCTTCGACACATAAGTAAGAGTTGCCTCTAATTATTGAACAGTGGGACATGGTCTCCAGCAATTCATCAGGAAATATCCTGGGATAACTCGCCCGTCTTCAGGCCCTGGGTAGTTTGCAAAGAGGAAATCGCATGCTGATTTGCAGTTATAATTGAGGGAAATTGCTTAAGAGCATTCTGACAGCACAGAAAATAGGCCAATTAGTTAACCTGCATCTCTCCTCCTGTGATTCGCAACAGCCCTCCATTTAATTCTGCTGTCACTTCGACAGGAAGGTTAGAAATGGATTAGCCGTTTTCGCCATCTCTTCCCTTCCTCCTTTAAATTTTATTTTAACCACAAAGTTTTTTCTTATAATGATAATTAAAACATACTCAGCTGTTTAGTCTTAATATAAAGCAATTGAGAACAATTAAGAAATTAAACATATGCTTTTAAAACCACCTGGCATTTTCTTTCCTTTCTAAAAAGGCTCCTTCAATCACTTCCTTGCTGCTGTTACTCTGATTTTCGTGCAATTATGATGATGGGGGTGATAATGCACTTTTAACTGTAGCCGCCTTAGAATGACTATTTGCGCAATGAATGCCCCAGAGAAGAAAGGCCTGAAGGTTGATTTAGGGAATCCTCTTCCTTTTCTAATAAAGGTGTCCAATGATCCAATTTCCTGAGAGTCCAGAGGACACAAAGCATATGAAGTTCTGGCTTCAGTGTTTCCTCTTCTCACGTGGGCATGGCTACTTTCCCCAACACCATTGCAAACAATGGGATGGTAGTGCGGATCTTGGACTTTGTTGTTGTTGTTGTTGTTGTTGTTGTTGTTGTTGTTGTTGTTAACTGCCCTCAAGTTGATCTCGACTCATGGCAACCCTGTGGATGAGACATCTCCAAGAGTCCCTGTCCTCCACTGCTCTGCTTAGTTCTTGCAAACTCATATCCATGACTTCCTTAATAGAGTCCATCCATCTAGCATATGGCCTTCCTTTCTTTCTGCTTCCCCCACCTTTCCCAGCGTTATTGTTTTTTCTAATGAGTCTTCCCTTCTCATGATATGTCCAAAATATGACAGCATACATTTTATCATTTTGGCTTCCAGGGACATTTCTGGCTAGATCTGCTCTAGGACTCATTTGTTTTTCTTTTGGCTGTCCATGGGATCTTCAGCACCACATCTCGAATGAATGGATTTTCTGCCTATCTTCTTTCTTAATTGTCCTTCCCTCACATCCATACATGGTGCTTACCTCTGCTTATACTCTACTTATAGAGGCTAGTATTCTGTATTGCCGTTATAGATTCATAACCTCAAATTACAGACCTGTAATTGATCTGTATTAACTAATCCAGTGGTTTCCAAACCTTGGTGCTCCAGACTTTTTAGACTTCAGAACCCAGATTTCCTGAATATTGGTCAAGCTTGCTTATGCTTCTGGGAGTTGAAGTCCAAAACACAGAGAGAGCCAAAGTTTGGAAACCACTGAACTCATCCTACAAAGTCACAGTTTAACAGCAAGCAGCCCCCCGTCATTCTGAGAGATAAAGGTCCATTCTTAGTTTTTTGTGGGTTTTTCGGGCTAAGTGGCCATGTTCTAGCAGAGTTTCTTCCTGACGTTTCGCCAGCATCTGTGGCTGGCATCTTCAGAGGTCCATTCTGCAGGGTGCAGGGAAGAAGATGTTTCTACTGCTCTCTCTACTAGCCTGCAACCATCGGAAGCAGGGCCTCATAGCAAGTGGCCAGAGCTGTACAGATGATGGGAGAAGGATGGAAACATCCTTGCACCTCCATCACCATCTGAAAAGATTTCATTTGCCCAAACTGGCAGCTGACTCTTACTCTGGACTGGGAGTAGTGTGGGGTGGGCCAAGAGACCTTTCTTGGTTATGTCTCCTTAAGTAAGTACCATATACACTTGACTATAAGTCGAGCTCATGCATAAGTTGAGGGCAGGTTTTGGGGCCAAAATTATGGATTTTGATATGACCCGTGGATAAGTCAAGGGTAAAATTTAGGGGCATGTAACAGGGGATCTAAAGGATAAGGGAAAGGAAAACAACGCCAAAGATCTTACAAAATTCCAGCAGGCATAACTATTTCTGCTCACCCTAAAAGCTGGAAGTGAACAGAGATGCTGATTCTTTTCTTTGGCATCATGAAAGCATACAGGGAAGAAACATGCCTACATTACAGTAAGAGAAAGGCAAGCTAAACATCCAAACCCTGAGCCTCCTGTTAGCAAAATATTTGCTCAGCCAGGGTGAGTTTGCCTTGGCGGTCTCCATTGGGGGATAATCTTGTGAGCGGCGCACTGTGCGCATTGTGCGAATGGCCTGCATGAAGGACGGAGACGGGGAGGGAAGTGGCGAGGGAACTGAGGCATGTGGAACCCGCTAATGGTCTTTCATTATCAAACTGTAAATAGCAACAGCATAAGCTAGATGTTGGAGCCGCTTTCATGGGCCATAAATGCTAATGTTTATTACCAATAAAAGTCAAAGGAGCATTTAGTAAAACAGTTTACCAAACAAACATTAAATACTTTAACGCATTAGCTTCAATGGACAGAATCAGGTTATTTAATTAGCAGTGAGTAATTTGTAAGGATTTTTTCCCCCTCGCTTTAATTTACTACAAATGATTTTCCAGAACAAATATCCCATGGGTACCAGAAGCAGAGGGGATACATTCAAATGTCAGTGGGGCGTATGTGTGGAAATAGAAAGCTAAAGGGGATAGAGGTTTATTTGGGGCAATTATCCTCATTTTTGTTTGGTGTGCATTAAGGCTCTTTAAAGATCTTTAATGCTTAACGCATTTACAGAGCTGCAAGAATTGCTGGAGAACTTTGGAGGAACCTGTTGGGAGGAATTCAGCCTCAAAACTAGTTAAGGGAATGCGCAATCGTTTTCTTGTCACTGGGAGCTCTTTAATAGTTCTAAGCATGGAAGACAGGCTGCTACAGTGCTAATGAAATGCGCTATTAAATGTCTAGCCATGTGGCGCAATGGCAACTACAAAAATGAGACTACTGTAATTTTATTAAATGCAATTTGAATGCAAGTTTCTCCAGCATACATATTTTACTATGCAGCTAAGAAAATAAACAAACGGAAACTTCGGAAATATGAAAAATGCAAAAGCAAACTGCAAATTGTTCAAGTATTAATTGAGGGAAGTTCAGATCAGATGTACCTATAGCATGAACAGATTGATTTACAGCATGATCATTCCATAGATGTTTCCCATTGCCACCAATGTAAACAGGAAAAACATAAATGCATACATGCAACCACAAATGAAAGACCTATACATATATGTGTGTTCAAAGTATGCTTTCTCAGCATAGTAGGGCATGATTTCTGCAGCAGCTCAGTTGCTTTGTTTCTTTCATTGCCTCCCAAAGGAATTGTCCTACCCTTTCAGCCACCGTTGAAGTTTTACATCATCTGTATTTCAGTTTAGGGGGTTTATCCCATTTCCCTTTTCGCTGTAACCAAAAAGTTTAAGAATGTATAATGGGGATTGCTTGGGAAATTCAATCAGTCTCCTGCATATTCCTAACAGAACAAGAATTATTGCTATAGATCAAACACTTTTAAGGGTATACCAAACCATTTAAGGAATAAAAGACCGCTGCAAACATAAACCAGGATCACACACTGGTTGTAACTCCACCTTGATAGTCTCATGTCCTCCTTCTTGTAAGTGTTGATATCCAGAAGGTACTACTGTTACTGCTTTTCAATGGGGAGTGGAGAGATGAGGGGTTGCATCCACACTGCAGAAAGTGTTATCAAACTGCATTAACCTTGCAGTGTGTCAGCAGCCCTGGTTGTAGAGACTTCATTCACCAGGAAAGGTTGCATCCACATTATGGGACTCTCTGCTTCGGGGAATTGGATTGCTTCCCCTGCATTTCACCACTTTATGAATACATTTTTATTCTGTCCGGTGTTAAAATGTATGATTTCTGCAGTGCGGACATGGCTGGGTGATTCAGACTGTGAAATAGCAGTAGGACTTAGCTAGCGGGCTCGAATAAACAAGAGTATTGTGAAGTCAAAGGCTTTAATGGATGGCATCCATAGGTTTTTTGGTGGGTATTCTGGGCTATGTGGCCATGTTCTCTCTTCCATGTCAGCATTCTCTGAAGGTGTCAGCGAAACGTCAGTAATAAACTCTTCTAGAACATGGCCACAAAAACCCACAAAATACTAAACAAGAGGATGCTTACTGAGGGTATGCAGTCTCTTCTTTCTTCCTCCAGGAGCCCTGAGGAACCATATCTTCAGGTTCTGAATTTTCTCCCCCTTCCCTTCACCTCTTATCAAGATACAAGGCAAAGAAAAGAGCCTCCTGTCCCCCATCACAAAAAATGGACATATGCACACATAAGCCACACTTATGTGTGCAAATGTCACAAACAGCATGCCGGCCCAGATGATCTGTGCAAAACCGAAACATTAACAAGGTGCACCCATAGATATGAAAGAGTCTAAAACTCATCAGAAAGCGATGGACTATAAAGAAAGGATATGACTCAAGCAGATGGAAAAGTATGTTAACAAACAGGAAGAAAGAAATCGGACAGGAGCACTTATGCGGATATAGTCTTACGATCAGCCAAGTCTCTGAAAGAGTGAATGAAACAATGGAACATGTAAAGGATATTATGACTTTTAAATAACCACGTTTGGAGTTTGAATGCATTTGATAGTAGTTTACGATCGCAGTAATCACGCTGCTAATGTTCTGTAATTCAATTACTGCACAGTAGTGAACATTAGCAAATCTGAAACACAGTGGGACAAACTAGTTAAATTCATATTCCGGTAATATCAATATTAAGCCAGCTGCATAATTACCTCTGAAAAGTTGCCACTTAAGAAATAAATTATGAAGACAAATGGCATTGTTAAATTTCCGTCGTATGGGAGGAAGAGAGGTAAGTTGTTTTTTTTTAAATGGAACCAAATTATTATTATTATTTTGTTTTAACAGTCAAATATTTAAATATCGAAACACTGAAGGCTATAAATTTATCTGGCTGTACATAAGATTAAAGTGAATTTTCGCCTATTGTTTTATATGCTGCACTTTCTTTGCTTGTGAAACAAGAGTAGAAAGTGCCGAAGCAATTTCCTTCACTCTCGTTCCATCTTGCTTTCCTATGTAGGCAAGCTCTTAAATCTGGCTTTTAAGGTTACATTGCTGTCTGTGAGCATTGTTTTAGAGCCAGCATGGTGTAGTGGTCTGAGCATTGGATTGTGAACCTGAAGACTAGGGTTCGAATCCCTGATCAGCCATGGAAATCCCACTGAGTGACTTTGGGCAAATGACACTGTCTCAGCCCCAGAAGAAGGCAAAGACAATTCCCTCTGAACAAAACCTTGCCAAGAAAAAAGTGATAGGCTCCATTCCCACGTACAGATAAATCAGTGTGCAATCCGAATAGATGGATTGATTCGACAGCGGAGCATGGTTTCCACTACATTTGCCCTGATCACATTTTCTCTCTCTAAAATAATCCACTTGTGGTTCTCATTCATGAATGAATCGATTCAAAAGATTTGTTTCCAGTCGTCCGAAGAGGAAATTTAAATCGATTCCGATCCTCATGTGGTTCACACTTGCACAGATTCAATTTATCAAAATAGAAGCTGAAAAAAATCAGCATCAAAAAGACGCAGGTTAAATGGATCTAGTGCATGGCCCCCCTCTTGGAATAGCTTCAGTGATTCGGATCAAGTGGGAACCAGGGTCATTTGGACCAATTCAACCGATTCACAATCCGATTTAAAAGATAGTGGGAATGAGGCCATAGGTTCACCTTAGTCTCTGCATAAGTCAAAAATGACTTAAAGGCACAGAACAACAGCAAGCATTGCTTTATTGGTTATAATGCATTTCTTTTAATTAATGCATTCACCTGTAACAATATGTCAGCTATTTTGACACTAGTGTCTTGGAAACATTTAACGAAAACAATTAAAGAAATTATATTCACCTAGAAGTATGCACATGCATGCATATAGCAGCTTGATCCAGAAACTTCACACAATACGCAATGTAGAACAACAACGGGTGACATCTGTCCCATTCTATGCTGCGAAGGCTTGTTAGAGGAAAGACTGTCACCTTCAAAAGCATCAGCTCTTCTTCTTCTTCCATGCCAGGAGTTGCATTCAACTCAATGTCAAAATAAATTGCATGATTGATATTGTGCTCTACGTCTCAAGGAATTCCTCTGTTCCATTAAAAAAAAAAATCAATATTTAGGAATGAAATAACAAGGGGTGGCGGTGAGAATTTCATCAACATTATTAAAAAAAAAAAAAAGGGAGGGGGGGAGAGAAATGGCTTGCTGAAATTTGACCTTGTTTTTATTTCCAAAATAAATAAAGTTAAGATGCTTAGTGAGGATTGTTCCTTGGTATTTTTAAACACCTATTTGGGGAAATGGAAAAGCAAATCATGAGAGCAGAGTATGCAAGCTTCACCTTCTGCAACTGGAACCCTCTCCATGATTTGGGCTGGTGCAACTAGAGACTTTGCCAATGCAAGTACATTCACAGATGTTGCACAAGGAGGCATGCAATAATTCCTTACTCAACGTTTTTTCTCAGGCTGTGCAACAGAGCCAGGATGACACTACAGCCCTTTTCACACGAGGCACTTACCACACCGATATCGTTGCTGTTCTTCCATTGATGAATTGTTCATGGAGAAGTCATTTTTATAATCACAAAAGATCTCGTTATTACAAAAATGGATGCTCCACAAATGATTCGTCGATGGGAGAAGAGCAGGACGCACTTCAGTGACGCTTCAGAAGCATGACCAGTGATCCCAGCTCTGTGCTTCTGGAGCATTTGGGCAGCAATATCCGTGCAGTAAGTGCCTCATGTGAAAAGGTCCTAAGATTGTCTACTGGATGGTCAAAGAGGTGTATATCCCACACGTTCAACCAACTTGATGCTGTCACCCTCCAAGATGTTGCTGTTGTTATTTGCCATCAAGTCATGGAGACTCACTGGGTGACCTTGAGCAAAGTCACATACTTTCAGCCTCAGGAGAAGGCAATGGCAAACCTCCTCTGAAATCTTGCCAAGCAAGCCCAGTGATAGGTTTGCCTTAGGGTCGCCATGAGTTGGAAAGGCACACAATAACAACCATCTCATTTACAATCAAAATTAACCATCTAAAACCAAGCTGAAAAGAAGGGGTTCTTTTTATTTCAAAAGGGAGACAGAGATAGAGAGAAGAACTGTGAACAAAAGCTTTGAAAGCCAAATATATATTGAAAAACAGGCTTTGAAATATTATCAAGAGAAAAAGGCATCATGTGCGCAATAGTATCATTTACAACCATCCGGAGCATTGCAGTATATGTACCATCTACTTCAAATATTAGTACGCATCAGTAAAGCCCATATCTGGCACCAGACTCTCCATTTCATACGGTTAAGGAAGCACAACATTCATAATTAGTCAAAGATGTCATGCATAAAATTTCTGCAGAAACGGCAACTGACTAAATTAAAGCCTTGGCAAGCTGTGCTATTGCCACAGAAGTGAAATGGTTTGCAAAGCATGCACAGTTACATTTGTTTAAAAGAGACAATAAAAGATGCAGGTCTATCCCCTGGACCTTTTTCCTCCAGAGATTTGGACTACAGTGTCCACTATTCCATTCCCATTGGGGCTAATGGGAGTTATAATCCAAAACAACCCCGTGGAGATATCCTGTTTTGGAGGGAGACCAGGGTCTGAATCCTACCTTGACCATGGAAACCCATTGGGTGACTTTGGGCAAGTCACACTCTCTCAGCCTCAGCGCAAGACAAAGGCAACCTCCACTTTGAACAAAGCTTTTAAAGAAAACCCCATGATAGGGTTGCCATAAGTCCGAAACTTGAAGGCACACAACAACACTGGGTCTAAGCCTCAGTAAAGAAGGAACCAAACTGACCTCTAGTCAGAAAGATCTCTGCTGAAAAAGCCAGTTCTCTGTACTTACCACTGCTTGTATTTTTTGGTGGTAGGTTGCAGGTATCTTTGAAGACAAAGATGCATGCAACCAAGCAACATCAGAATGTGGTCAAGATGTCAAAAGTAAATAATGAGGAAGAACATACATGCTAAGAAAAGCTTGCTTTTGCCAGAGCCTACTGGGAAGGGCATGACTCTGCCTTCTTTTCTCCTATTCCTCCTATTCAACTGTACACAAATTATTTTTGCACTTTGAACTCAGTTTGCAGCTACTGAGGACCAAGGTCCAGAACACACTGCAGCAATAATCCGGTTCTAATAATCCAAGGAACCCTGGGAACTGTAGTTTATTATGGCACCAGAGCTCTCTGACTCACAATACTACAGAATCCCATAGCATTAAACCAGGTATTTTGCAGTGTATTTTGGACCAAAGAGGAAAAGTGAGAGGAGGAGAGAGAAAATGGGACATTTTAAAAGCAGCTGAAAAAGTGTGATGGCAAAGGATTAACCAGGACTGTCCTTACCAAGTCAGGACATTTGAATGGCATGTACATCAAAGCCTCTAAGGCAAAGTCATAGCTGATAGCCAGGTTCATATGAGAGGTTAAGAACATGACCTTGATACGTAAAGCAAAAATTGTTGGGTGTGACTTCTCAAGACATCCCATTAAAAAAGAGCTCTTTAAACATTTAGCATCAGTGTAGCTGAACCAAGCCCTGCAAATCTTGCCATCTGACTGGGATAAGGATGTCAAACTTTGATGCCGAAGCCTCCATGCTTTTCTTCTACTCTTTGCCGAGCCCGACCTAATTGAAAGTTCCATGCGCACGCATTGTCCCAGCCTTGGCATGTGGCGTGCCGTTTGAGTGACACATTAAAGAAATCTGTCTTTTCAATCCTTTTCTTCTCTTGACAATGTGAATCCCATAACCTGGGCTCTTATCCATTTTAATAAGCTGCACTTTATGCTGATCCGGTAACTGAACATTTGATAAGGATTATAAAAATGTGTTTCACTCATGTTAAATCACTAATATTGCACTTTTGAATCAGGCGTCAGTCAAGATCTGGAGAAAGAGATGTATGTGTTTTGCCTCCTCTCCGTCATTTTAGGAAGCATACTCCACCGTCTAAGATTAACTGTACCTTCACTCTGAGTTTTGCTTTCATGAGCGGTTTTATTAGGCATTTATTTAGCGTTTTTCTAAAAAAGGATTTCTCATTCCTTCACATTAGTGTCTCATTCCTTCACAATGACCCCCTAAGCCCTGAGGTTTTGGAGAATTTAGTTCACAAAGAGTGAGGGAGAGGAATGTCAAATAGCTTTGGATAACTAGCAGACCTCTCTTTAGCAAAATGTGTTTTATAGAAGGTTGATGGTGTCTAGGCCATTCAACAGGTGGGCTGCAATACTGAATAGGATCGAACCCAGCCCTAAAATAAATTGCATTAGTTGTGTCAATGTATTTTGAAGATTCCTCTGTTCCATTAAAGGAAAGGAAATTCAGCTATATCTGCCCCAACACTTTCTCCAAAACCTGAAAGTCTTGATCCATCAACAGAATTAATGGCTGAACTGATGAGTAATAATGAAGAAAGGGAAAATAAATGGAAGGAAGGAAGGAAGGAAGGAAGGAGGGAGGGAGGGAGGGAGGGAGGGAGGGAGGATCTGACTGAGTGGTTCAGAACATACATCCTGACTCTGTAACTAGATGGCTACAGAAAGCAAATGTATTGCTTATTTCCTACCCATTTTTATCTACAGGTGTCTAACCAATAGTTAACACAACTTATATGTTAAGAGCTTCCATCAGTGGCAGTTGGTGGCTTCTATGTCAATGGTGTAGTTAAACCATTTGAGGTATTAATCCAGGTTTTAAGGAGTGCTCCAACAAAAACAGTTAAACAGGTCCAGAACCTTATAGAGCTCCTTCTATCTAGTCAAAACCTGCAATGGGTTCACCAACCCACTAATATGAGAGCCACCAGCCACCATGGTTGCCGTTGTTTTGTATTGCACCACTTGTTGCCCAGGTCCTGCTCTCCAAAATGCATCCCTGCACCACTGGATACGATTGATGTTTGAAAGTCACCGTTTCCCAGAAGCACTATTGAATGAGTCTGCTCTTCCAGCCCCTGTTTGTGCTGTGCTTTTTTTCCCTGTGGTATTTTTGGACGGTTAGTGATTAATAAACGGCATCCTTGAAGTTCATGGGAGACTAAAGAAGCAAAGGAGGCCTCCTGCTATTAGAGA
Source organism: Sceloporus undulatus (assembly GCF_019175285.1). NCBI lineage: Eukaryota > Metazoa > Chordata > Lepidosauria > Squamata > Phrynosomatidae > Sceloporus > Sceloporus undulatus. The sequence continues at coordinate 47,478,780 of NC_056528.1, read as the reverse complement.
AGTCACTCTGAAACCAAGAAAAGGTCAAGGTGTTTTTCTTTAGCGGCAGATTCCCAGGCTTGGCAGTCAGGCTATTTATCATCTATAAAGTGCTGCCTTTGCAGCCTTTGTGATAATTTCATCAATAAGAAAGGACTAAATAACTGTGTCTTTTTGTGTCAGGCCGACCTCATCTATATTTAAGCAGTGTGGAAAAGAAAATGATAGGTAACAGCAAGTCACAGAATGTAAGGCCTGGTTGTGATACTGAAATCATTCGGGGGATGGATCATGCGGATGACATTCTCAAGGTTTGCAAGAATTCAAAGGTATATTGTCCCAACTCAGGTCCATGTTTTCTATTACTCCTCTCTTACATAAATTGTCTGGAAGATCTCCTGACTGGTAATTTTATTTATTTATTTAGTTAGTTTCTATCTCTCTTCCGCTAGTATGTGAGGCTGGACAAGAACTTGCAACATGCAACAACATGGAGGGGGGGAAGCATATTTACAGTTACAAGGGAGCTTGCATGGTGTAGTAGTTTTGAGTGTTGAACTGTGACTCTGGAGCCCAGGGTTTGAATCCACACTTGGTTATGAAAACTAGTTGGGTGGCCCTGGGCTCTCAGTCTCAGAGGATGGCAATGGCAACCCCCCTCTGAATGAACCTTGCCAAGTGAACCCCATGTTAGGTCACCATAAGTCAGGAATGACTTGAAGATACACAGCAACAAACAACAACCCCCTATGTGTAGCCAGGACATTATCTAAAGTAGCATAGAAACTGTGAAGCCATCCAGGCGTTGTTCAACTGGAGCATCTGGCATTTCTTACTCGGCACAACGTTGCAGTCCAACAACAAATGGAGCGAAGCACAATTCCAATCCCTGGTCTAAAGTTACACGAAGCTATCATCTTACTTCAGGGGACTTTTAAGCACTGTTGTGTCCATCTGTTAAAAGTATTCTATTAATACTCTTATGTGCTAACCCTGGTGGCACAGTGGTTAAATGCTTGTATTGCAGCCACTCACTCACAAACCACAAGGGTGTGCGTTCAATGCCAGCCAGGGGCTCGGGGTTGAGTCAGGTTTGCATCCTTGCTAAAATGAGTACCCAGCTTATTGGGGCAGTTATCTTACAATTGTAAACCCTTAGGGACTTCATAGAGTGTTATGAAGAGGTACTTTTTGCAATCTGCAGTAGGAAAGGGGTATATATCCTGGGTTCAGCACTGAATGACCTGGATGTCATCTGGACTATTCACACCAAACTCACGGACTGGGCCTTGCATTGTCCAGTCTCCTTTCCAAGAGGATTGGAGAGGCCAATTTATTTGGCCTGAGAAGACAGGGCCAGTGAGTGCATTAAGTATATGTTTAGAAGGCGAAATGTTGGTATTTCCTTGATTTGATTCAAAGAACAAACGGAACTCAGAATTTTACACAGACACAAAGTTTTTGAGAAACAGACACACAAATGCGTTGGGGTAGTTGGAGAATGTTGCTTCATAAATGCCGCTCCTTTGCAATGTTCCTGGAGACAGTGGAGGAGAGGATTATTAATGAGAGTGTTTTGAAATCCAACTTTTCTATGTTTGTGTGGAAGGAGGAGCACACCCACAGATTAATTAAAAGCCTATTTGTGTTATTAATAATCTGATAAAACAAAAATGAGCACTCAGCTAGTTCTTAATTCCAAGATTAATTGCGCTGGCCTTGCATAATGAGCTTTCCGTGAGTCAAGCTGCCTTTTCGAAACTTTTCAAAGAAGCCAAGTTGACATGCAGCGCACATCATACTATTTCCATCTAATATCCACAGTCTTTACTCATATGTCCCTGATCAAGAACATCATGCTAGAATTAGGACAACATTTCCTTTGAATTCCCTAGATACCTGTTCCTGAGACAAACCCATGTCAAATGTGAAGTCGAAGGCTTTCATGGCCAGCATTCTGGGTTTTTCGAGCTAAAGGCCCATGTTCTGGAAGAGCTTCTTCCTGGTGTTTCTCTTGTTTCATCTTCAGAGAATGCTGGCATGGAAGAGAGTGGGGTATATAGACCCATGTTAGCAACTGAGATGGGAAAAGGTTTAAATAAAGGTGGCAGATCAAGAGTAATGGGTCTCAAACTCTACTTGTCCATGTAGACTTCAGCTCCCAGAAAACTGGATTGTTGGTCATGCTGGATGGGGCTTCTGGGGGTTGAAATCCAAAATATCTGGAGGTCAAGGGGTGGATAACCCATGGTCTAGAGCAGTGCTTTTTAATGTTTTATATTGTTAACTGCCTTGGGTTCCTTTTGGGAGAAAGGTGGCATAGAAATAAAATAAAATAAAATAAAATAAAACAAGCTATCTGACGTGGTGGAAGGGCATTTGTTTCCAATATACTAGTGACCGCCTCCATATTTATGGCATCTCACAGTTGGCCTTCCATAACCATAGATTCTTTAATCATGGATTCAACCATCTGCTGTTTAAAATTATCTATCATCTATCTATCTATCTATCTATCTATCTATCTATCTATCTATCTATCTATCT